>NC_069500.1:370721686-370924186 GCF_027579735.1 Bombina bombina
GGGGGCTTTGATTCAGTCTGTTCGGGATTTTGGGTTCTAAACATAGTTTCCCAGGGATACAGAATTGTTTTTAAGTTGAAGCCTCCCAGGGGAATTTTCTTCTTCTATCTTAAGTTCCAAAGAGCCTTCTTTCAGTCAGTCATTCTGGAATCTATGGATGTAATAATCCCAGTTCAAAAAAGTGTTAGAGGTTTCATTCCAACCTTTTTATTGTTCCAAAAAAGAGGGAATTTACAGGCCTGTTCTAAAGTTAAAGGCTTTCAACATGTTTTTCAGGGTTTCTTCTTTCAAGATGGAAACAATTCAGACTATTCTTCCTCTTGTTCAGCAAGGGAAGTTTATGTTCACAATAGATTTGAAGGATGTTTATCTTCATATCCCTATTCAAAGGTTTCACTATCTATTTTATAAGATTTGCATTCCTGGACAAGCATTTTCAGTTTGTTGCTTTTCAGTTTGGTCTGGCTGCCAGAATCTTTATAAAGGTCATGGGGATTCTTTTATCGTTAATAAGAGCACAGGGTGTTTCAATGGTTCCTTACCAGGATGATATCTTGGTACAGGCTCCATCTTTACATTTAGCAGTATCTCATGCTGACAGACTTTTGTTGTTTCTTCAAAAGCATGGTTTGAGAATCAATTTTCCAAAGAGTTTTCTTGCTCCTCAGTCCAGGGTTATTTTCACAAGTGTGATAATAAATTCAGTCTCCATGAGACTTTCCTTGACTTATAAAGGAAGGCTAAAACTTTTCTCAGCTTGTGCAACTCTTCAGTTTGTTCATTCTCCTTCTGTAGCTCTTTGCATGGAAATATTAACTTCAGATGATATTCCATTTGCTTGGTTTTTCAGCTTTATATGCTTCATCAGTGGTGCAGGTATTACACTCAGTTTTTTTAGAAGATTCTACTGGATTTCAGAACAAGACAATCTCTGTCTTGCTGGATAAATCATTAGTCCATTTTTCAAGGGGCATCCTTTGTCTATCAGAATGGACTGTGATCACAACAAATGAAAGTCTTTCATGAGATGCAGTCTGGAGGTCCCAATAGGCACAGGGAGTTTGGTCTCTTCAGGAGGAGAGGTTACGGATAAATATTCTAGAACTCCATGCAATTTTCAGGGCTTTTCAGAATTGGCCTTTTCTGAGAAAAGAGACTTATCTTTGTTTCTAGTCAGACAATGTCACAGCAGTGGCTTACATCAATCATCTCAGTTCCCTGGCAATGAGGAAGGTGTCTCGAATTCTGAATTGGAGAGAGAAAATGTTTTGTCCAATCTCTGTGGTTCATATCCCAGGGGGGAGCAATTGGAAAGCAGATTTTCCCAGTTGTCAATCCCTTCATCCAGGAGAGTGGCCTCTTCATCTGGAAGTTTTCAGTCAGATTGTAGATCTGTGGGGACTTCCAGAAATATATCTGATGGCTTCTCGATTGAACAACAAGCTTCCCAGATACTTTGCGAGGTCCAGGGATCCTCAAGCGGAGTTTGTTGATGCTCCTTGGTTGTTTTGTGTAGTTTGCATTTTTCCTCCTCTTGTTCTGTTGCCAAAAGTGATAGCCAAGTTAAAGCAATATGTTTCCTCAGGAATTCTGATTGCTCCAGCATGGCCTCGCAGAACTGGTTTGCGGATCTAGTTCAGATGTCCAGTTTTCCTCCTTGGCCTCTTCTTCTGCGCCACAATCTTCTGTTCCAAGGTACACTTTTTCATCAGGATCTAAAATCTCTAAACTTGATGGCTTGGAGATTGAACTCTTAGTTCTTAGACAAAGAGGTTTGAGACTTTAATTCAGGATTGTAAACCTGTGACAAAGAAGATTTATCACAAGTTTTGGAAAACTTTTATTTCTTGGCGTGTGGAGCATGGTTTTAGCTGGCATTCCTTTAGAATTCCTAGAATTCTTCAGTTTCTCCAAGATGGTTTGAATAAGGGTTTATGCGCCAGTTCTTTAAAGGGCTAGATTTTGTCTTTTTCTGTCTTATTTCACAAAAAGATTACAAAATTTCCTGATATTTAGAGTGTTGTTCAGGCTTTAATCAGTGATTAAAACAATTCTGCCTTCTTGGAATCTTAAAGGCACACTGAACCCAAATTTTTTCTTTCATGATTCAGATAGAGCATGATATTTTAAGCAACTTTCTAATTTACTTCTATTATCAATTTTTCTTCATTCTCTTTCTATCTTTATTTGAAAAAAAAGGCATCTCAGCTAAGGAGCCAGCAAATGTTTGGTTCAGAACCATGGACAGCACTTGTTTATTGGTACTGCCCAATCAGCAATGACAACCCAGGTTTTTCACCAAAAATGGGCCGGCATCTAAACTTACATTCTTGCTTTTCAAATAAACATACCAAGAGAATGAAGAAAATTTGAAAATATGAGTAAATTAGAAAGTTGCTTAAAATTGCATGCTCTATCTGAATCACAAAAGAAATTTTTTGGGTTCAGTGTCCCTTTAATTTTGGTTCTAATAGTTTTGCAGAGTCTTCCTTTTGAACCTATGCATAATTTGGATATTCAGCTTTTTACCTTGGAGTTTTGTTTCTTTTGCCCATTTCTTCTGCTAGAAGAGTTTCTGAATTGTCTGCTCTTTCCTGTGAGCCTCCTTATCTTGTTTTTGATCAGGAAAAGGCAGTTTTGAGAACTAATTAACGGCTAGATTTAGAGTTTGGCGTTAGCCGTCAAAAGCAGTGTTAAGGGGTCCTAACGCTGCTTTTTACCGCCCGCTGGTATTTAGAGTCAGCCAGGAAAGGGTCTACCGCTCACTTTCTTTCCGCGACTCCAGGCTACCGCAGATCCCCTTACGTCAATTGCGTATCCTATCTTTTCTATGGGATTTGCCTAACGCTGGTATTTGGAGTCTTGGAAGAAGTGAACGGTAGAGCCTCTACCGACAAGACTCCTACCTCCAAAAAAAGTCAGTAGTTAAGAGCTTTATGGGCTAACGCCGGAACATAAAGCTCTTAACTACTGTGCTACAAAGTACACTAACACCTATAAACTACCTATGAACCCCTAAACCGAGGCCCCCCACATCGCAAACCCTCTAATAAATTTTTTTAACCCCTAATCGGCCGACCGGACACCGCCGCCACCTACATTATAGCTATGAACCCCTAATCTGCTGCCCCTAACATCGCCGACACCTATATTATATTTACTAACCCCTAATCTGCCCCCCCAACGTCGCCACTACCTAACTACAATTATTAACCCCTAATCTGCCGACCGGACCTCGCCCCCACTATAATAAATGTATTAACCCCTAAACCGTCGCACTCCCGCCTCGCAAACACTATAATAAATTGTATTAACCCCTAATCTGCCCTCCCTAACATCGCCGCCACCTACCTACAATTATTATCCCCTAATATCCCGCCCGCAACGTCGCCGCTACTATAATAAATGTATTAACCCCTATACCTAAGTCTAACCCTAACCCTAACAAATAAATAATTTAAATAAAACAAAATAATATTCCTATAATTAAATAAATTAATCCTATTTAAAATTAAATACTTACCTATCAAATAAACCCTAAAATAGCTACAATATAACTAATAGTTACATTGTAGCTATTTTAGAATTTATATTTATTTTACAGGCAACTTTGTATTTATTTTAACTAGGTACAATAGCTATTAAATAGTTATTAACTATTTAATAGCTACCTAATTAAAATAATTACAAAATTACCTGTAAAATAAATCCTAACCTAAGTTACAATTAAACCTAACTCTACAAGTTACAATTAAACCTAACACTACACTATCATTAAATTAATTAAATAAATTAACTACAATTACCTACAATTACATTTAATTAAATAAACTAATCTATAATACAAAAAACAAACACTAAATTACAGAAATTAAAAAAATATTACAAGAAGTTTAAACTAATTACACCTAATCTAAGCCCCCTAATAAAATAATAAAGCCCCCCAAAATAAATAAATGCCCTACCCTATTCTAAATTACAAAGTAATCAACTCTTTTAACAGCCCTTAAAAGGGCTTTTTGCGGGGCATTGCCCCAAATTAATCAGCTCTTTTACCTGTAAAAAAAATACAACCCCCCAACATTAAAACCCACCACCCACATACCCCTACTCTAACCCACCCAATCCCCCCTTAAAAAAAACTAACACTAACCCCCTGGAGATCTCCCTACCTTGAGCCATCTTCACCCAGCCGAGCCAAATTCTTCATCCAATCCGGGCGATGTGGTCCTCCATCCGGGCAAAGTCTTGATCCAAGCGGCAAAGAAGAGGTCCTACATCTGGGCGATGTCTTCCTCCAAGCGGAATCTTCTATCTTCTTTCTTCCAGCTCCATCTTCAGACTGCCGACGCGGAACATCCACCTTCCCCGACGGACTAACGACGGTTCCTTTTAGGGACGTCATCCAAGATGGCGTCCCTCGAATTCCGATTGGATGATAGGATTCTATCAGCCAATCGGAATTAAGGTAGGAAAAATCTGATTGGCTGATTCAATCAGCCAATCAGATTGAAGTTCAATCCGATTGGCTGATCCAATCAGCCAATCGGATTGAGCTCGCATTCTATTGGCTGTTCCAATCAGCCAATAGAATGTGAGCTCAATCTGATTGGCCAATCGGAATTCGAGGGATGTTATCTTGGATGAGGGTTAGACTTAGGTTTAGGGGTTAATACATTTATTATAATAGCGGCGATGTTGCGAGCGGGAGATTAGGGGTTAATAATTGTAGGTAGGTGGCAGCGATGTTAGGGACGGCAGATTAGGGGTTAATCATTTTTTATATAGTGTTTGCGAGGTGGAAGTGCGGCGGTTTAGGGGTTAATACATTTATTATAGTGGCGGCGAGGTCCGGTCGGCAGATTAGGGGTTAATAAGTGTAGGTAGGTAGCGGCGACATTGGGGGGGACAGATTAGGGGTTAATAAATATAATGTAGGTGTTGGCGGTGTTAGGGGCAGCAGATTAGGGGTTCATAGCTATAATGTAGGTGGCGGCGGTGTCTGGAGCGGCAGATTAGGGGTTAATAATATAATGCAGTGGTCGGCGATGTTGGGGTCGGCAGATTAGGGGTTAATAAGTGTAAGGTTAGGGGTGTTTAGACTTGGGGTTCATGTTAGGGTGTTAGGTGCAGACTTAGAGAGTGTTTCCCCATAGGAAACAATGGGGCTGCGTTAGGAGCTGAACGCTGCTTTTTTGCAGCCAGCTCAGCCCCATTGTTTCTTATGGGGATATCGTGCACAAGCACGTTTTTCCAGCTTACCGCTACCGTAAGCAACGCTGGTATTGAGGGTTGAAGTGGCGCTAAATTATGCTCAACGCTCCCTTTTCTGAGCCTAACTCAGCCACTCAGACAACTCTAAATACCAGCGTTGTCTTAAGGGTGCACTGGGAAAAAAAGCAGCGTTAGCTACGCGGGTCTTTACCGACAAAACTCTAAATCTAGGCGTTAGTTTTTCTTGCCTAAAGTGGTTTCTTCTTATAATATTAATTGTGAGATTATTGTTCCTTCTTTTTGTCCTAATCCAAAGAACTCTAAGGAGTGTTTTCTACCTAATTTGGATGTTATCAGAGCTTTTAAAGGGACAGTATACTGTAAAATAGTTTTTCCCTTAATGTGTTACAATTGCTTTTTTTACCAACTGCAGAGTAAAAAATGTATGAAAATTACCTTTTTAAGGTTCATTTCTGTATATTAAAGCTCTGATTTTGTGTTTTGAAGCCACAGCCTAATAAAATAGGTTGAGCTTGTAGGTATAATCAGATCTCATTACTGTATCACATTGTGCACATATACCTGCTTCTTTATCTTATATCTGTCCTTAAAACAATCACCAGTACTTTGAGAGAACAATGGAAAATCAACATTTTATTACCTTATCTCTGCTTTATCACACTGGGAGTGTAATTTCTTCTGCTGGCTGTGTTTACAAAGCTTATCTATAGCTGGTACGCGCGGCCACAAACTTTCAGAATAGGTGGGATACCACATGCTAAATTAACCATTTCAAATGCCAATATAAGGGTAAAGGAGCTACTTGTAAACAATTTAATACACTCCAGCAGGTAAAGTGGGTCATTGGGAACAAATTAAAGGGGAGAAAATTTTTGAGTAAACTGTCCCTTTAAGTATTGTTTTCGGCTACTAAGGATTTAAGGCAATCCTTTAGTTTAGTTTGTTTGTAAATGTTTCCAGTTCCAGGATGGGTCTAAAGGCTACAGCTGTTTTGTTAGCCTCTCGGTTAAAGCTTTTGATTCATAAAGCTTACTCCTTAACGCATTACTTCCCATTCTACTATTCCAGTGGCTACTTCCTGGGCTTTTAAGAATGAGGCTTCTGTTCGTCAAATTTGCAGGGAAACTACTTGGTATTCCTTACATATTTTCTCTACCACTTTGATGTTTTTGTTTCTTCTAAAGCAGCCTTTGTTAGGAAAGTCCTTCAGGCCGCCATTTTTGTTCATTAAGTATTGTTGTGTATATCATTTTGCAACATTAAAAAATAAATTAAAAAAAAACTTAAGTTAAACAATAAGTATCATTTTGTCCCACCCTCATTTCTCATGAACTCCACAGCTTGGGTATTAGTTCCCCAGGAGTAATGGGTCATGGACTCTCACCACCTTTATGAAAGAAAATATAGTTTATGCTGACCTGATAAATAATTTCTTTCATGGTGGTGAAAGTCCACAAGACACGACCTATTTTTTAATATATTTTTGAATGTTTTTTTTTGTTCTAGTGGCAGTTCAAGTATGCTCCTCTTTTTTCCCTGCTCCTTTTTTGTCCCTACTTTTCTTCTTCTACTTGCTTGGCTATACCTCAGACTAATTTTCAGTAAAGTGGGAGGGGTTTTATAGGGCTTTTAGAGTTTTGGGAATCGTTACCTTCTCTTAGTGGTCAGGAGTGGTATTTCCCAGGACTAATGGCTCGTGGACTCTCACCAACATGAAAAAAATTAATTTATTAGGTAAACATAAATTATATTTTTTGTTGCCAACTTTATTATGAAGTGAAGTGTGTTAGATGTTGAACATGCACCTTTGTTAGGTTCTAATTTGGTATTTGAAAGAGAAGTATCTGATTTGCCATTTACATCTGTTTCTACAGAATGTATTTCTTATGTGAGAGAAACTTTGTCTAGAAAATGTATTATTTATTATTATTATCGGTTATTTGTAGAGCGCCAACAGATTCTGCAGCTCTAAAATGTACCTTCCACTTCCTCTAATTGGTATGATAATAAGCCCTCTCTTGCATGTGAATATTGTTTTTAAGATTTTAGGCAACTTTTATGTTTTTATTCTAAGCAGTAAATGAGCTATTATGTTTAAATGCTAGAAGCATGGTGACAAAAAAAATGGTATGCAGTGCCCTTTGACTGAAGCATTAGGAAGCAGATACAGCATCTAAGTTTAATCTTTTGAGTCGTCAATTTGATCCAGCTATGCTGTTTGGAAAATCTTCATAAGGATTTAATAGCCAAGAGATGAGGAGGTAAAGGTCATTGTCTACCTCAGGCTTCTTGATATAGGAAGACACTTGCTCAATTTTTTCGACAGAGATCCCAAGCATCAAGGGCTGCCTCTTCTAAAGAATAGTTTTGTTCACAAACGTGGAAGCCTTATATTATCCCAAGGTGAAAAAGACAGTGGAAGGCCAGCTTTGGGCAATCTTCTACGTCATGATGATGTCTTTTTTGACTCAATACCTGAGAGGGAGCACCTTGGCTCATTTCAGAGATGTCTGGGTTAAAACTATTCAAGGTTTATGTGTCCAGAAAATGGATTCAACAAGATATATGCTGGAATTTCTGAATAACTCTCCAGATAATTGTTTCATACAATTATCTTGTAATAAAGTCAAGAAAACAATTATTCTTCAGTATGTGAACCAACTTTTACATTCTCATGTAATTCAAGGCATTTTTGAAATTTTGCTTCAAGGGCTTTACTCTCAACTATTCTGAATCTTGAAGAAAGATGGAGGCATGCCTTAGATCCCAAGGAACTAAATTAGTTTTTGAGACATAGAGAATTCAAAATTGAATCAGTTCTCAAATTGATATCTACAATTCCACCAACAGCCTTCTTAAATCAATGGGCTTAAAAGATGCCTATATTCACATCCCTATAACTATGGTTTAAATGCTCTTCGTAAGGTTTACAATGACGAACTTCACTTCCAGTTTATGCTCTGCCTTTCAGGATCTTCACTGCTCTGCTTTTTACCAACATCCTTTTACCTTTTGTTGCAGAAATAAGAAAACAAGGAATATTAATTTTGCTTTATTTGGACAATCTGCTGTTAATTGCAGAATTAGAGTCAGGCACTGCTTCATTGACACCAAACACTTCATATTCTCAAGAGGTTTGGTTGGCTGATCAAAAAAAGCCAATTATGTCCTGTGCAACACAGTTTTTTTCTGGGCACATTCTTCAATACAATTTGTGGAATTGTCTCCTTTCCACAACACAAGATAAAAGTCTTAGGGGCCGATTTATGAAAATGCGGACGGACATGAACCGCTGTAGCGATCATGCCCACCGCACATCGATAAATGGTATCGGCATTTATCATTGCACAAGCAGTTCTGATGAACTGCTTGTGCAATGCCGCCCCCTGCAGATTCGCAGCCAATCGGCGCTAGAAGGGTGTGTCAATCAACCCAATCATATGCGTTTGGGCGGATTGCTGTCTGCCGCATCAGAGGCGGCGGACGAGTTAAGGAGTAGTAGTCTTACGACCGCTGCTTCTTAACTCCTGTTTCCGGCGAGCCTGAAAGATCGCGTGGCAACAGCTGATTGGAGCTTGATTAATGGACCGCTATGAGCCAGATTACAAGTTGTGCATTCATTTTGTTTTGGTTGCGCGCAAACACAGTTTAAAGTAAATTTATAACTTGTTAGCGTGCGTATTACAAGTTGAAAGTAAATTGTGTGCGTGCTAGCAAAACCCTATGCGCTCTAACTTTAGGACTTTGGATATTACAACCATGTTAACTTCTTCTCCCCATAGACTTCAATGGAGAGCGCTTTAAAAAAACTAACAGAAAAAAAAACATTTATCGTTCTCGCTCTAACGCGTCACTGCATTAGACCTACATCGCTAAGCCCGAAAGGAGTACTAAATATTTTGCATTCACTTGTTCTTCACATAGAATTTTATTTTTATTTTTATTTTTAAATATATCTTTCGATATATCTGATATATTTTTTTTGTAAAATATATATCTATACCTATATATTTATATGAATATATACAGGTATAGATATATACAGATATAAATAAATATATATATATATATATATATATATATATACAAAGTATCTTACAAAAGTGAGTACACCCCTCACATTTTTGTAAATATTTTATTATATCTTTTCATGTGACAACACTGAAGAAATGCACTTTGCTACAATGTAAATTAGTGAGTGTACAGCCTGTATAACAGTGTACATTTGCTGTCCCCTCAAAATAACTCAACACACAGCCATAAATGTCTAAACTGTTGGCAACAAAAGTGAGTACACCCCTAAGTGGAAATGTCTAATTGGGCCCAATTAGCAATTTTCCCTCCCCAGTGTCTCAGGTGTGAATGGGGAGCAGGTGTGTTTAATTCGGTGTTATCACTCTCACACTCTCTCATACTGGTCACTGGAAGTTCAACATGGCACCTCAAGGCAAAGAACTCTCTGAGGATCTGAAAAAAAGAATTGTTTCCCTACATAAAGATGGCCTAGGCTATAAGAAGATTGCCAAGACGCTGAAACTGAGCAGCAGCACGGTGGGCAAGACCATACAGCGGTTTCACAGGACAGGTTCCACTCAGAACAGGCCTTGCCATGGTCAACCAAAGAAGTTGAGTGCATGTGCTCAGCGTCATATCCAGAGGTTGTCTTTGGAAAATAGACATACGAGTGCTGCCAGCATTGCTGCAGAGGTTGAAGGGGTGGGGGTGGGGGGGTCAGCCTTTCAGTGCTCAGACCATATGCTGCACACTGCATCAAATTGGTCTGCATGGCTGTCATCCCAGAAGGAAGCCTCTTCTAAAGATGATGCACAAGAAAGCCTGCAAACAGTTTGCTGAAGACAAGCAGACTAAGGGCATGGATTACTGGAACCATGTCCTGTGGTCCGATGAGACCAAGATAAACTTATTTGGTTCAGATGGTGGCAACTGTGTGTAGTGGCAAACAGGTGAGGAATACAAAGACAAGTGTGTCTTGCCTACAGTCAAGCATGGTGGTGGGAGTGTCATGGTCTGGGCCTGCATGAGTGCAACAGTTCATTGAGGAAGCCATGAATGCCAACATGTACTGTGACATACTGAAGCAGAGCATGATCCCCTACCTTCAGAGACTGGGCCGCAGTGCAGTATTCCAACATGATAACGACCCCCCCAAACACAACTCCAAGACGACCACTGCTTTGCTAAAGAAGCTGAGGGTAAAGGTGATGGACTGGCCAAGCATGTCTCCATACCTAAACCCTATTGAGCATCTGTGGGGCATCCTCAAACGAAAGGTGGGGGAGCGCAAGGTCTCTAACATCCACCAGCTCCGTGATGTCATCATGGAGGAATGGAAGAGGACTCCAGTGTCAACCTGTGAAGCTCTGGTGAACTCCATGCCCAAGAGGGTTAAGGCAATGCTGGAAAAAAATTGTGGCCACACAAAATATTGACACTTTGGGCCCAATTTGGACATTTCCACATATGGGTGTACTCACTTTTGTTGCCAACGGTTTAGACATTAATGGCTATGTGTTGAGTTATTTTGAGGGGACAGAAAATTGACACTGTTATACAGGCTGTACACTCACTACTTTACATTGTAGCAAAGTGTCATTTCTTCAGTGTTGTCACATGAAAAGATATAATAAAATATTTACAAAAATGTGAGGAGTGTACTCACTTTTATGAGATACTGTGTGTATATATATATATATATATATATATATATATATAATAAGAACATTTTCTTCTAAGTGAAGAGCATTTGAATGTTAAATATTTACATTAAATACATAATAAAACTCATTATAAAATGCTGAAATTGATTAAAAATTATTTTTAATGTATTTAGGGCTAGATTACAAGTGGAGCACCAAATTTCTCTTTTACTAGTGCGATATTTGTGCTCCACTTTTAATACCAATGCATGCAATTGTGCGCTGGTATCTGAAGTTGCCCGCAATGCGAATGAGACCTCACATTTGCATTGCATGGAAGCTTTGCGCTAGATAGACACAGCATGAGAACTTGCACAGCGAAGGAGGTAAGTTGTGCAGCGATGAGCAGAAATTTTAAATATATATGTATATGAATATATATTTATGTGTTTATATCTTTCCTAATAATATCTGTTCTGATGGTGACTTTTCTTATGACGGTCCAGAGGTTTAAAAGTGACCTTAAAGGGACCTGAAACCTGAAATTTTTCTTTTATGATTTAGGTAGAACATACAATTTTAAACAACTTTTCAGTTTCGTCTATTATCAAATTTGCTTCATTCTCTTTGTATTATTTGTTGAAGGAACATCAATGCACTACTGGTTTCTTACTGAACACATGGGTGAGCCAATGACAATCGGTATGTATATGCCGCCATCAAGCAGCAGCTAGAACCTAGGTTCTTTGCTGCTCCTTAGATTACCTAGATAAACCTTTCAGCAAAAGATAACAAGAGAAGGAAGCAAATTAAATAATAGAAGTAAATTGGAAAGTTGTTTAAAATTGTATGCTGTGTCCAAATCATGAATGTCTTATTATGACTTTACTGTCCCTTTAAGGTTAATTCATAGTTTTTCTTTAGCAAATTAAAATATGTGGTTTAGGATGTTTTTATTATGTTTTCCAACTTGTTGCAGACAAAATAATTTGTTTTCTGATATCTATGTGTTATATGTGGATTATTCTTAAATGAATAAATGTTATTTTTATCATTTTAAAGAAACCTAAACAGAAGTTTCTACATTGTGACCTATATCCTTGCCAACACTTACCAGGGATTCCCATGCCTATTCTCTGGCACATCCTATGATTGACATGAATTCTGGGGATTAAACAGGAAAGCTCTTATAGAGCTAATAGGTATGTTTCTGGACATATAAACCTTGAATAGTGTTGGCTAGGATATAAGCCAAGATAACCTCCTACACTAGGTTTAGGAGTAATGAATGTTTGTTTTCCTTAGCAATTTGCTACCTACATCATCATTTTATTAAAGACATATTGCAGATGAATCCGTAATTACAAACTAAACCCAGGTGTATTGTCTTGAATCACACATGACTCTTCACCCCAGTAACTGGCTAAACCCTGCTTTTTTATGTAACATCATTATAATTTGACATTTAGACACTCTTGCCTCAGTCATTTTAAGTCACCAGCTCATCCTGTCTAAAATTGATCGCTGTACCCTTGTGCATTCTCTTCCTTAATGGCCTTGGAGATTTTGCCACCAATGTTTCATTAAAACCTTTGCCTACACTGGCTGCCTGTATGCTACAAGATCAACTACAAAATACTGACCCTTAACATACAAAGCTCTAGTCAATTTTGCATCCTCATCCCTGTACTATTTCTGTAATCTAGTAATGACCAATGAACCCTTTACATCCCCTGTTAGACTGCCGCTTAGCTTAAAGTAGTCTTTGAAAACATCTGTAAAGGAAAGCTTACCATCTAATCCAGGGGTGTCCAAACTTTGCTCTCCAGAGGTTTTGGAACTACATTTCCCATGATGCTCAGCTAGATAAAATGCTGGCTGAGCATCATGGGAAATATAGTTCCAAAACCTCTGGAGAGCAAAGTTTGGACACCCCTGATCTAATCTATAAAAAAATTCCACACCACCACCCTCTAGCAAAATAATTTCCTGGCTGCTCTTAGGTCTCGTTGATGTTGCAGTTGTGACTCATCTACCATGTAACCCCAAATATTCTATCTCCATCTAGGTAGTGAACTCTTTGTAGCAGGACTTATTTCCTGTCCTCAATATGCAGCTTTATGTCTTAACGTATTGTAATGTTACGCATTAGCCTGATGTATTTGTAGTGATATTTTTTTTTCAAGTGGTAAAGAATATAGTGCCAATTAACAATATATTTATAATAATGCATTCAATTTGTATCCACTTGAGGGCCTGCCACTCTGTACTTGTTAAACCTAAGATGGGATTGTTATGTTACACAAACCTGATTGGCTTAGCTCTCTCACCTTACATTCCTTAAAGGGACCCTAAACACCTGCCAAATTCATAAATAATTGTCACATTATCAAACTGTATGCAGCAACAACTCATATAGTTCTCATATTAATAAAATCTAACCTTTTTTTAAAGAATTATGTATGTTTGAATTCTTTACCTAAAGCTCATCTATGCGTTTGATAAGGAGCCGCCATGTTGTAACGTACGTTACTAGAAGGGAGGAGGTCACGTGATGCGCATATCCGTGGTGTCAAATGAGCCTGTGCATAACTTTTTTTTTTGGTCAGAAGCTCGTTCCCATTTGACAAGCTCTCTCTCTCTAAAGCTGCACACACATGCAGTTACAGCTTAGAGAGAGGAAGAGCGGCATAGCTAGACATGCGTAAGGAAGGGATAATAACAGTATTCCTTTTTTTATTAACAGGTATTTAAACATAAGAAAAAGTTTATAACTGCCATCCTGCATTTCTTTCATAGCTAATTAACCCAACAATAAAGTAAAAATTATTCCATTGTACAGTTCAAATATTGTTTTTAAAATATTTTTTTTTAATAAGGGCTTGTAAATGTAGCTCTTTTGCATTTCTCCCTTATCGGGCGATCAATACAACCCGAGCGCTGCAACTGCTACAAAGATGTATTGCCAATTGTATGAGGATATTATTACATGCGCGATCATATACGGATGACGTAACATCCGTAAAAGTGTCCAGCCTCCTTGCCTATGTCTGGGAGAGCTTGGATTGCAACGGCAAAGATTGTCTTATAACGTTTATTTCAACAGATAGAACTTTTTTTTGTAACAAAAACCTAGCGTTTTGAATGTGAACCTAATAAGGAGTTGGACACATACTATACTTTTATTATGTTGGTATACTAGGTCAGCTACAAAAAAGATAATGTTATAAGATAATTAGAGCCACAATTAAATCTCTGTACAATGCTTCATTTTATGAGCTATGTGACTACTAATAATAAAGTATATGATATGTATTTAATTGATTTGCTTCTTATGTCTACTCCAAATTAGAATTTTTATACATTCATGTTGTTAACAATGTTAATAGTTTTTATTTTACAACTGAATCGCTAAATTACTCTATTAAAAGATATACAACAAAATTACAAGTGTTGCGGTACATCTATATCGCTGAAAAATTGGCCACTGCGCACAGAATATGCAAGTCTCCCGTATTACAAGTCGCTGTGGTACGGCTATACCGCTTGCGTTTTAGCCTTTGCGCAACTCTCCATTCCGCACTCCAAAAATGGCTTTTGAGTGCAGGATTTTAATTGCGCCTGTTTTACAGGTTGTGCGGTCCGGCAATAAAGCTAGCGTTATAGCTTATACCACCGCGATCCATTCCGCTATCTAAGACCAGTAGTTATGGATTTTGCGAAACAAAAAATGTTTCACAAAACTCATAACAAAAATGTTACAAAGTACACTAACCCATAAACTACCTATTAACCCCTAAACCACCACCCCCTGCATCACAAATACTATAATAAACCTATTAACCCCTAATCCGCCACCCACCCACATCACCAACACTAAATGCACCTATTAACCCCTAAACCGCCACCCATCCACATAGCCAACACTAAATAAACCTATTAACCCCTAACCTGCTGGCTGCCCACAACGCTGCTATTATAATAAAGTTATTAACCCCTTAACCGCCAGCCCCCCACATCGCTACTACTATAATAAACCTATTAACCCCTAAACCCCTAAAAAAAAACTAAGATTAAGCTATAAATAAATAAACCTAACATTACTATTTAAAAGTAAAAAATAAACTAAAAATAAAAAACCTAAATTACAAAAAACACTAAATTACAAATATTTTAAATGATCTAACATTACAAAAAACACTAAAATTACGAAAAATAAAAAAACACTAAGATTATAATAAATGAAATTATCCAAAATAATAAAAAAAACCCTAATCTAATAGCCCTATAAAAGCAAAAAGCACCCCCCAAAATAAAAAACACCCCTAACCTAACAATCAACTACCAATAGCCCTTAAAAGGGCCTTTTGTAGGGCTTTGCCTTAAAGGGACACTAAACCCATTTTTTTTTCTTTCATGATTCATATAGAGCATGCAATTTTAAGCAACTTTCTATATTACTCCTATTATCATTTTTTTTCATTCTCTTGCTATCTTTATTTAAAAAGTAGGAATGTGATGCATAGGACCCGGACCATTTTTGGTTGAGAACCTGGGTTATGCTTGCTTATTGGTGTGTAAATGTAAGCCTCCAACAAGCAAGCATTATCCATGGTGCTGAACCTAAAATGTAAAAAGATTTACATTCCTGCTTTTAAAATAAAGATAGCAAAGAGAACAAAGAAAAATTGATAATAGGAGTAAATTAGAAAGTGGCTTAAAATTTCATGCTCTATCTGATCATGAAAGAAAAAAATTGGGTTCAGTGTCCCTTTAAGTTTGATAGCTCTTTTACATTAAAATTTTACAAAGTCCCCCTAACAGTAACCCCCCCACCCAAACCAACCCCCCCAAAATAAAAAAAACTAAGTCTAATAAAACCTAAGCTACCCATTTGTAATCAGCTCTTTTGTGCCTAATAAAATAAAAAAATCCCTAATCTAAAAAAAAAAAACACCCCCCCCAAAAAACAAAAAATCTAACACTAACCCCAGAAAATGTACTCACAGTTCCTGAAGTCTGGACATCCAATCTCCATCCAGCGGCAATATCTTCATCCATCGCGGGGGCATCTTCTATTTTCATCCCGGTGGCGCAGAGCTGTGGCGGTGCCGGTGCGGAGCTGACGAGGACCGGCAGTGACATCCAATGTGGAGCCTCCTCTTCATTCAATCCTCCGCCGCACACTGAAGCAAGGTACCCCTTTTATATTGGGGTACCATTGCATTCCTATTGGCTGAAAAAATCAAATGAGCCAATAGGATGAGACCTGCTTAGAATTCTATGGGCTGTTCAAATCAGTGTAGTGTGGTTTTTTTTGTGTAATTTATTTATTTTATTTTATTTTTTTTTTAAATTTATTTTTTTAATAGTAATGTTAGGTTAATTTATAGTTTAAGCTTAGGTTTATTTTATTTCACAGGTAAGTTTTTTTTTTAATTTAAAGGTAGTTATATTGTAAGTTTTATTTAAAGTTAGAGGGTGTTAGGTTTAGGGGTTAAAGGGACAGTATGCACTCATTTTCATATAACTGCATGTAATAGACACTACTATAAAGAATAAGATGCACAGATACTGATATAAAAATCCAGTATAAAACTGTTTAAAAACTTAATATAAGCTCTTTTGAAAAGGTAGCTGGAAAGCCCACTGCAAGTGGGAAATAAGACACTCCCCCCTCCCCCTTCTTTTTCATATGAAAAGACCCTTTACACAAACAGGAGCAAGCTGGAGTAGGTAGCTGACGGTATTCTCATAAAACTTTGGGGCTTGGTTAGGAGTCTGAAAATCAGAGCAATGTTATTTAAAAATAAACAAAACTATACATTTAAAAAAAAAAAAAAAAAAAACTTTATGGGCTATATAAATAGATCATCTACAAAACATTTATGTAAAGAAAAAATGGATTGTATAATGTCCCTTTTAATAGTTTAATTTAGTGTGTTGCGATGTGGGGGGCGGGCGGTTTAGGGGTTAATAAGTTTATATAGTAGTTGTGATGTGGGGGGTCGGTGGGGTAGGGGGTTAATACATTTTTTTAGTGTCAGTGATGTTTGGGGCGGCGGGATGCGGGTTAAAAGGGTTATTATAGTAGTTGCGATGTGGGGGTTGGCGGTTTAGGGGTTAATCACTTTATTTAGTGTCGGGGGTGGCGGATTAGCGTTAGTTAGACTAGGGTTTATGTTAGGTTTTAATGTAACTTTATTTACCCCATAGACATCAATGGGGATTGCGTTATGGCGATCGCCATTCCGCTATCGCACTTTCTCTCCATTGATGTCTAGGGGGAAAATGTGTATGAGCAAGTCAAGTCAGGCCTTGGGTTTTGTGCGGTATAGAGCTTATCGCACAACAAAAGAAGCTATTTCAGTAACTTGTAATGGCAACGCTATGGAGAGTGCGATAGCGCAAATTTTTTTGCTTTACGCACCCGGTTTATCAGTGATAGTTTGTTACGAAATATTCACTGTAAATAATTTTATTTCAGGTGTGTAATTAACTCTAAGTCTAGACCCAAACTATTTGGTTGATCAGAGATAGCTGTACCCAGTGAAGACATCGCTATACAGTCTATGAGGCAGGAATAAACTGAAACACATCAGACCTCTTCAGTCAAAGCTTCTGCAGGGAATTTATGTGTTTATGTATACTGACTATATTTTAAAAGAAATATGTGTTTTAATAAACACCACTACGTACTTGGAAGTTTAAATCTCTTTAGGATGCCACAATTTAATTTACATGACAACATATCTTGTATCTTGTTTTTGTGAAAAATAACCCTGCTTTTCAATTTAATGCTTGTAGAGTCTTTCTATTAAGACATAATACTAGAATATTAGCTATATGTATTTGTACATGCGCTAAAGTGTTGGATATAGTTCCATTTCTGCTCTGCGACCTATTAGATTCTATTTATTCTCCTGACCATACTGTAGGCTACTACAAAAAAAAAAACAGTTCTGCAGATAATAAAAATCCTCTATTAAATCCAAATGTAAACTTTTTAAGTTGTGTGTTTTTGTTAATGGGAAAAAAGGCACAAGGGCATTCTAGGCATAAGTTTAAAGCATGAAGAATTTGGAATATGCAGTTTTTATCAGTTGCCAGGGAAAAAAATTAACTCAATGTATACGTTTTTAAATTTAAAATGCATACTGTAATTCTAACTGTTACCAACCTTTATTGTATAGTGGGAACACTTGTAAAACTGTGAGTCTAAAGATCTTTCATTTTTATTACATTATGATATTTAAAGTAAAGGGTCAACAAACTGAAATAAATTAAAGATTATATTGCTAATCTAAAGCCTCAGTTAAAATGACAATCTGTGTATTTTTTGTGTTTTATCTAACAAATTAAATCTAGCAGCGGTCTCATTTCATGCTTCTATTTTGCCATCTAATGACTTATTTATAGATAACTAGAGAAGCGTTTGCATTGTTTCATATGGTTTATAATATTTACCCTAAGAACTATTGTTGAATGTTTTAAATTATGCAGCACTTAACACTATTATAACAGCATTTCATTTTAAACTACCGGGTTGATTCCAATCTAGTAAATTATGTTTTTAAGCTCTTGATATCCTTTTCTCAACATTGGAATGATTACAATGCTAACTATAACACCATTCTCATACTGGAAAAATATAGGATCTGATATTTAAAAAGGCACCCGTATGATACATGAAAATATTGATTTCAGTGAACAGAATCCCACTGACCACAAATTATCAACTAATTATCAACAGCAAAATTGAGACATTAAATTCAACAGCCAAATGAACTTAATAAATATACAACACCCAAAGACTGATAATCTTCATCAGATAACCAATAACAATATGGCCACTTATCTCTGCATGCCTGGACTCAGAAAACAAGATGGTACTACCCATGCCAGCAATGGTGACAGCCCTTTTTGGTGATGCTTGAATGATCCAAATAAATACAATACTGAAAGGGTCATCACCATCAATTAAAAACATGAAGAAATCATATAAACAAGATATCGCCATGCTGAGAAAGCTGAGACTGTCTGGAGAAGACGAGTAGAATGAGTGGTTGGTTTGGTGAGAGTAGCTGGGCAGCCTTGAGATCAGTTGTATTTTTTCATGTATGGATTCAGATTCTTAGTGATCAGTAGCCGTTATTGTTTATTACTTTGTGGTAAAATGGAGATCCAATATTACCTAGCTCAGATACTGAAGCTAAGCTGTCTATACACCATGTGAGTTAAAAACAAAGTATGGACACCCTGGATCTTGACATTAAACAACAGACATTCATGTGTGTCTAGTTTAGTTATTTTACAGTTGTTTCACCAAAGAAAAAATGTGCTGATCAAGCAGGGAAGAGTCATGTCCTTCCAGCTTCTTACTTTGTTTCTGATTGGAATTCCTTTGCTCTCTTCCAGTCCAGAGATAGCTGGGATGAGGTTTGCAAGGGAAATTCATGTGTACACACTAAGGAATATAGTCCTTGCAATTAAAGGTGTTAGGGAAACATCTTATAGTAGGATAAGGCCAATTACTTTATTTAATACACTAATAGTATGTGCAGTCTGTTTATTTATGTTGGTGTCTGTATGTCTATCAATGTATTGTCAGCAGGCCAGAATGTCTGCAGAATGCTGACCTGTGCAGGATAATGTATTTGCTGCAGACTCAACCTTACCTGTTTCATCCGAAATTGCAAGGTGAGCTGTTTTGCTTTCAATGTTACTGTTCCCTCATGCCTCCTGCTTCCTCTGCCAGTGTTACTTGCTTCACTTTTACTTGGTGTATGTGTTAATGATAAAAGAAAATGATAATCAGACGCCTTGTGACCATAATTTTACTTCAAATCACAATATCATTGTTTTTTTACTGCAGTGTGAGTGCACACACAAACCTTATCAAGATCATGATAAGCCTGAGAGCCAGGGAGCAACAGCTCCTAAAACTTTATTGGATTATTCAACATTATCTATATACAAATGCCCCTTTATGTGTTCTAAAAAGTGTGTGTCTGGCTTCTCAGTATTCAGTATCAATTGAATCTTGAATTACAAATAAACATTTCACCCCTGCATTGTAAACATGTAACCATGGGTATCCATCCTCAGGCTTAAAGGCAACCATTCAGCACTTAATTAGTTTTAATTTGCTTTCATTAATCAGAGTGTATAGATTATATACATATAAATAAAGTGTGTGTGTGTGTGTGTGTGTATGTAAGTGTGTGTATAAAACAATATTAATTTTGAGGGGGTGGAAGTCTTGGTGAGTTTCCACACTTTTTCTTTGTAGAATTGATCCCTGGGAGCAGGCATAGCCGAAAAAGCTTAATCATTTTACCCCTTATTTACCAATGAGAAGTGTAGAGCTGCCTAATAAATTACTGATGTCTGTTTACTGTTCAGTGGAGGACCACACAAAAAATAATTTGAAGGCTGGGTATGGCCAATGGGGCCAACCAACTTCATAAAATATTTCACAGTTTGCATTAATTTGCATATCTGTGTATGGCGCAGAAAGTGACTCCAAAGTAAAAAATCCTATAATATACAAATTGGTTCCTAACCCTTTTCATTTTATATTTCAGTTAAACTGGAGGATGATGTTTGCTTAAAATGTGTAATGCTCGTGGGATATTCCACTATCAGATCAAACTTGGCCAGTAGTCTTCTTATCCCGGCGTCAAGCTGGAATGATAGGGAATATCCCAAAGCAAATAAAGTTTGCAAAATGAGGTAAGCAGTACTCACACTATGCAGGGTAGTCTTTGGCGGCAGCAGGTAGGAATCAGCGGTTAGGCAGTTCAAGGGTAAACCACTTGAGTAAACCACTTGAAGGAATGGAAACAGACAGGATAGTCTCTGACAGCAATAGGTAGAGAATCTAGTAGTAAGGCAGTTCAAGGGTATATCAATAGAATGGTCAGGCAGGCAGAGTTCGGCAACAGAATGGCAATCCAATATTTTAGGGTTAAGGCAAGCAGAGGAGTCAAAACAGGCAGAGTTAATTAATGGTAAAGCAATTGAGCAATTCAGGGGTTAAGGCAAGCAGAGTAGTCAAAACAGGCAGAGTTCATCAACAGTTAAGCAATCCAGCAATGCAGAGTTTAAGGCAAGCAGCATAGTCAAACAGGCAGAGTTCATCAACAGTTAAGCAGTCCAGCAATTCAGGGGTTAAGGCAAGCAGCGTAGTCAATCAGGCAGAGTTAAGCAACAGTGAATCAATACAGCAATACAGCATACAGATACACAGCACCCAGGAGCATAAGAAGTAACACCTATACTTGGGCACAGGTGAGAGCAACTGAGGCCTTTACATAGGGAAGACAAGGCGGGGCGGTGATGATGTCATTACCGTGCTGCAGTTACACTGCCATATCCCTAGCAACAGGAGGAGGGCCTGTGTCCATGGCAATGGCCACAGCAGAGCAGAGGAGCAGCGTGACAGAGCCCCTTTCTCAAAGGGTACCTCTGGCACCCTAAATAGGCATTGTGGGATGTGCAGCATAAAATCTGGAGACCAAAGATGGAGCATGCTAATCACTGGCAGGAACCCAGGAACAATCTGCCATGGAAAAAACCAATTGCTGTAAGCAATTGAAAGGAATGTACTTACATAGCACTCAACAGCACATGTTTTGAACTAGCTAGGTACCATAGGTGAGTGAGCCCGTGAAAGGCAGGTTTAAAACTTAACTTTTATTAACTCGATTAAAAAATGAAATAGTTAAAAATATCAGCTAGTGTGACCCAGAACGAAGGTGATTTCAGGGGGGTGAAAAAATATTCCTCCCAAATCCCAATGTGTTTAATATTAATGCCCCTGTATGGTCTCCTGGGGTAATGCCCTTGATAAAAAGGGGAGTAGTACAAATGTACCTCTAGATTAGGTTGGTTAAGGTGAGGGTCAATATCACAGTAAGAACAACCCTGCTGTTACTCTCTGTCTGAGTCAGGGGATCTCCACAGTAAAGTCACACCTTCCAGGATAAATTATAAGGTACAGTTGTCTGTAGGAGATGTGAGCTTGCCACAAATTAAGTAATGTTAAATTAGCTATCGGGTACCGGAATAGATAGGGTACTCCTATTATTTACTAGTCAGTGATTACTAGTGGGATTCAGCGCCTATTATCCTCTTATTTATCTTGTATACAATAGTTTACTAGTATTGTTTGGATTATTATATAGGTGGTACTAGGAATACAGTTACCAAACCAGGTACTTATAATATCAATTCTATTGTTATTTTTATCATCCAGTCAGATAATAAGGCCACTGGGGATAAGTTGATTCTAGAGGTGCCCACGCTCTTATAGCAAATTCACGTTGTATTGGGGTGAAATATTTTAAAAAACAAAAAGAAAAAAATCTAGTAATACACAGGCATGGAATAATTATATAACTCAAGGAAATATTTATAATTTTACCCTAAATGTCTCTGTCTCTTCAATGTATAGGACACTTATAGTGATATTTACCACTGTGGGGTCGATAAGGCTAGTGTGGCTAGGCCTAAGTTATATTAGGATATTCCTGGCTTGTCAATGTTTCCCTTGTGAATGGGAGATAATCTTAATAGCCTCCTCAATAAATGTTCCTTATGTTGAAAATAAATCCCATGCAAAATTACACAAACTAGGTCCCCCGAAGTTATTCAATTTTATTGTTAACTATTGCAGTATAATAGTGTAGAGGAATGCTTGGTGTAACATACTTGGGTGAAGTAAGACTTTAGAAACACTTGCACATTAACTGTGTACCAATCTCTGTTGGTTTATTATTGTTCAATAACGGTATGATTGCCGGAGGAGCTGTTTATTTCAGGAAACCGCTATTCCTATATAACCAGTATTTCCCTTGTTCGAATCTGATTAGTTGTATATACTGAGTTGTTTTAAGGAAATGAAAACGATACCTAGACTACTTAATGCACAGATTTTCTCAGCTGTGTTAATTCAACAGATATCTTGCACTTAATGTCCATAAGACCGTGCCGTAATTTATGCTAATGCCACTGTTGGATTAAATGTGTTATTAATACTGTAATTCGCACTATAATATCGCTGGGGAGAAAATTTCTTTTAAATATTTGTCATTGGAAACTTGAAATTGACTCCCCAAACTCCTGGTTCAGCGGTTACACTCTATTTGTAGCTGACAGTGCAGGTGTCTGGTATATATGAGAGGGAACTATTCTCCCCTCTTCTTGAAATAAGATTTACAATGTAAGCGTACCAATATACAAGTAAATATAATCAGGTTCCTGCTGGTATACAGGTAGCGGTTAAGAATCCTGGCTGTAAGTTTAAATTAAATTATCTCTCCGGTAATTCTATTGTCTTTACTACCGTTAAAAAATAGTAGTTGTAGAATACTTAGGTAAGGTAAATTATGGATTTTTCTTTAGCGTAAATATATTTCCACCAGGCACTCTCACAAACACACAGGTTTAAATTAAATTCTAATAATACATTCGCTCAACAAGTCACACTGCTGTTTAGTTTAAAAAGGGAGAGATAGTCTCCTGTAGCCCTGACATGTTTCGCCTAAACGGCTTTGTCAAAGGTGGGGCGCCCGCCATTCTTAGGGCTTTTTATTGGCCAGTCTCAGAGAGGCTTGTCCCTCTTCAACTGATCCGATTGGTTCCTCCCTACTTTCATTCAATAGGTTACTAGGGAGGTGTGTACTATCGTCATTGTCTGGCTTCCACCCTCTTAATGACGACCTTGCATTGTGTTATCGTTACATCTGTTATTGATGCAGGACTGGATATATATATGAGTCAAACTGAGATATAATAATAAATCTTTAGCTGCAAGGGAAGGGGTTCATTCCTTTATTTGAAACTGTAGCGTGATCGAATATACTTATTTTATATATTTAATTTACTTATAGTTAGAATGACTGAAAAGGGAAAGTTATATTGAGAAGTTAATTTTCTTGACACAAAGGAGAGTAAACATTGTTTCAGATGTAATCATTATAACGGGTAGGTAATCGAAGATAGAACCAGGTTCCAGGCTTGGTGCTTCGTGAATCTGTAGCGGCGTATTCGGTATATTAATTTGATGGGCTAGGCTGTTCACTGCCCCGATTGGTTGTTCCTTGCTAGAGTCAAGCTTATCTGAATGGCGTGAATCGTGCAGGGTGACGAATATCTTCCACTTTTTATTATATTGAATTGAACAATTCCGTGCCCAGAAAGTGTTTTAACATAAGGTCCCCAATTTAAATACATAACTAGAATTGTTTATTTTTAATTATATTTTTTATGTTTTGTATCAAAGTTGTGCCGAAGTACGGAGGGTGTCGGGGTGAGTGCCAGGTCCTCTTTTGCCCTGTTTATTTACATTACTATACATGTACTAGTGACGGAATAAAACTATATATTAAAACTCGTGAAGTGAAAACAAGTGAAAAGGAGGTGAAAAAAATGGGGGGGGGAATTAATAAAAAGTGAAAAAAGAAATAGCTAAAATGTGTAGTTAATTTTGTTTTTAATTTTTTATTTTTTATTTGGTATGTGCAGCTTGTCTTTAGATAGAAACAACCGATGGAATGACTACATTGTAATTGCCTTATATTACTGGATGGCCTCTGTGTTCCATCATTCTGCACAGTACAAGTTGGCTTTAATGTTCTTATATCGTTTGTTATGCCTTTACTACGATAGTGCAATTGTTAATAAATCATTATGTGTTTTGTTTACCGCTTGGCTAGATAATGCTATCCCTGTTGTGTGTCTGTGCGATTGGCTCCATGTCGCCCCCTTTAAAGTCTTAGATGATTCTACCCACACGTTTACACCCTAATTTGTTCTTGTGTATATTGATTTATTAGTTTTCATCTTCTCATCTGTTATCAAAGTTGAAACTCAAAGATTTTTATTCTTATAGAAAACAGTAATAGTTGTTCTGTTCGTTTAACCCTTTAGGGTGTACGCTATCAAGTAGATATATCCATCTACATTCTGCTCTGAGTAGGGCCTGTTCAATATTGCCCCCTCTAATGCCCAAGGATATCTTTTCTATTCCTTGGCATTTGAGCTCTCTTGGGTTTGAATGATGGCGTTTCAAAAAATGAGATGCTACAGAAGATATTGTCTTGCCATCCTCCTGGTCTTTGGCAGCATTCTTGATATTTCTTATATGCTCCTGTACTCTGACCCTCAGTTGTCAGCTGGTCATCCCAACATAGATTTTGGAACAGCTGCAAAATAATGCGTATATTATGTTTTCTGTAGTGCAGCTGATATAATTTTTCATTTTGTGAGTATGACCGAACTGATCCTGTATCATGTCCGTCTTGCGTATGTGTTTACATATTGAGCAAGTGCCGCACGGAAATGACCCTGCCCGGATGGCAGTTCTGGTTTTTGCCAATTGATAGTGGCTGCGGGATACCATATTTTTGATATTCTGAGTTCTTCTGTATCCTATCTGGACTCTGTCTCCCACAATTGGCTTTAGATCTTGGTCTAAGGTTAGTAAGTGCCAGTGTTTGTTCAATATGTGGTTAACTGTATGGATCTGTGGATTGTATGTTAAAATCAATCTGACTTGTTCATCCTGTTTTTTTATTTTTTTGCGCAGTAAGTCAGTGCGATTAGTTTGGATTGCCCTGTTTTTGGCTCTTTTAATGTTTCTTTTACTGTAACCTCTGTCCAGTAATCGTTTTTCAAGTAGTTCTGCTTGTTCATTAAAGAGTTGTCGATTACTGCAGTTTATCCTTATCCTTAGGAATTCGCCAACTGGCAATGATTTGGTTGTTCCGGGGGCATGGGAACTATTATTGTGTAGAATACTGTTAGTCGCCGTTTCTTTTCTGTAGAGGTTGGTTTGTATTCGTCCTTCTTGATCTTTAAATATGTTAAGATCTAAAAAATGTATCTCTGATTGACTCATTGTGTAGGTCAATTTTATGTTTAAGTCGTTCTGATTGAGATTTAGAAGGAAAATTTCTAGTTCTTCCCTGCTCCCCTCCCACATAAACAGGATGTCGTCTATGTAGCGGATCCAAAAAGGTATTTTATCCGTAGATGCTGAATGGATATCATTGAATACCACATGTTTTTCCCAGAATCCTAAGAACAAGTTGGCATAGGTAGGGGCACAGGCCGTGCCCATCGCCGTACCCTGGACTTGGAGGTAAAACTGATTGGCAAAAGTAAAAAAATTGTATCTCAGGACAAATTCCAATAATTTAAGGATGAACATATCATGATCTTCCTCTTCCGAGGAGCCTTGGTTGAGAAAAAATTGTACTGCCTTCAATCCCTTGTCATGTTCTATGGAGGTATATAGGGACTCTACGTCCGCCGTTACAAGCCAAGTTTCTTTTCTGGTGTTGATATTTTCGAGCCTTTGCAGTACCTCCATGGTGTCTTTGACATAAGAGGGCAGTGTCTCCACGAATTCCCTTAGTCTGTGGTCCACATACTGGCTGGCTTTTTCTGATAGGCACTCGTTGCCAGAAACGATGGGCCTTCCGGGAGGATTTGTGATGTTTTTGTGGACCTTGGGAATGAGGTAGAAGGTGGCAACTTTAGGATGCTTAACTGTGAGAAACGTAGTTTCGTCCGCCGTTATGATTCCCTTGCTGTTGCCATCTTTGATGATATTATTGTAGAGTTTACTGTATGTCTCGCTAGGGTTGTTGAACAATTTTTGATAACATTGTCGATTTTTTAATTGTTTTTCAACTTGTTTTAAGTACATCGATAACGGCCATAGGACAATATTTCCACCTTTATCCGCCTCTCTTATTATTATGTCCTCCCAGGACCTGATCTCTTTTAAAGCCAATTTTTCAGTTCTTGTGAGATTCTGTTGTGAATATTGCGTTTTTAATTGTGAGATTTCCTCACATACCACTTGATTGAATATTTCCAACTGTGTAGATAGATTATATTTAGGTACAAATGTAGACCTGGTTTTCAATTGGCGTCTCCAGGATTTGGATTGAGGTTCACTATCTTGTAGTAGGCTTTCCAAGTCTTGTAAACTCCTCCTGTCATCTTCTGATAGGGTGGGATCAGATTTTTTGGCAAAAAATTTCTATAAATTTAATTTTCGTACGTACAGCTGTATGTCTTTAATCACTTCAAATTTGTTGAGTTGTCCTGTAGGACAGAAAGATAGACCTTTTGATAATACTGAGATATGCTCTGGAGATAACTTATATTTAGACAGGTTAATAACCTTTAATGATTTAGTCTCATCTGGGAGAAAGGACTCGGAGCTCTCTGATGTTGCCTGCCCCCCCGTTGCGGAGCTCTGTAGTGGCCTCTGGACCTGGTGGGTTTTTTGTTTCTACTTTTGACCTCTTCTGGAGGTTCTGCCTCTTCTGACGTGCCTTGATCTGAAAAATTCTTCCTCTTATTTCTAGCTGGTAAGGAAAAGACAGAGGTGGATGTACTTGGGGTACTACCCGAGGGTTCATTATTCATGTTATCCTCACCGTCCGTATCAGAGACATCACTCTGGATTATATTTTGATGATTACTTCTGGAATTGTTTTTATAGAAGTTCCTTCTTCTCCATTTGTAGATCTTCTTCTCTTTATAATCATTAATATCTCTGAATAGTTTTCCCTGCTTCATATCCCTTAATTCTTTAATATACTGGTCTAATTCTTTCTGATAGTTTTTATACATTTTTTCAAAGTCTGATTGTGATTCATATTTTTTGAGCTGTGCATATTGTTCCTGAATGGACAATTCAAGTTTGTCATATTTCTCTTTATCATGTCGTATCAGTATGTTCATGAGTTAGAACGAACATTCTGATAGAGCTATTTCCCATTCATCTGTCAGTATGGGATTTTCAAACTCAAAGGCCGGGAACAGTTGTATCCTTAATCCTCTAGGGATTAATTTTTGTTGGATGTATTTATCGAAAAATTGTTGATCCCACCATACTTTTTCTTGTTTGTACATATTTTTATGTACTTCCTTTAATAGATTTTCCAGTGACACGGTAGGAGTATATTCATCATTTGCATTAGTTTTGAACATGTTGTCCAAATCGGTTGCTCTTCTAGAGTGTCTTTCAGATCTATCTTTGCCAAAAAGATCAGCCATGATGTAGCCAAAAAAAACCTACGGTATATTTAGCTAAAATTACAATAAATTAGTAATTACTTATAGATTTATAGTTTGAAATATTACTAGGTTTATTGAATAGTGCCGTCGTCTTCTCTTTTTCTAGTAATACAATCTGCCATGGAGTAGCCCTTCCAGTGTATGAGGTACTGTAGTTGCCTGCGCCTGTATCTGGAGTCCAGAATCTCAGCAACATCATACTCAGGGTCACCATGAATCAGGAGCGGGGGAGGAGGTGGTCGGAGCTGTGTATATCTGTTCTTGATGTAAGGCTTGAGTAACGAGATGTGGAAGACAGGGTGTATGCGCAGGGTTCTGGGTAAGACCACTTTGTAGGCAACAGGAGACAGTTTTTTAAGGATCTTGTAGGGGCCGATAAACCTAGGCCCTAATTTGTGACTAGGTTGACATAGACAAATATGTTGAGCAGAGATCCAAACATGGTCAAAACAAAAGTTCTGAGATAGGCTTCGAGATCTTGATTCACTCTCTCAGTCAGCCCATTAGTTGGAGAATAGTAGCCGGATGACAAGGAAACGGTGGTTGCAATCGACTTACAGAAGGCTATCCAAAAGACAGAGATGAATTTTGGACCTCTGTCGGAAACAATATTCACTGGAATGCCATGAAGTCGTACCACATGTAACAGAAAAAGATACGATAACTCTTCGGCAGATGGCAGTTTCTTTAAGGGTACAAAATGAGCCAGTCTGGAAAATCGATCTACCACAACCCAGATAACTATTTCATGGTCAGAAGGAGGGAGGTCCACAATGAAATCCATTGTTATGTGTGTCCAAGGTTGTTTAGGAATGGACAACGGTTGGAGTAAGCCACAAGGCAAGAATCGAGGAGTCTTATTGGCAGCACAAGTCATGCAGGCTTTCACATAATCCTGAGTGTCAGTCTTCATGGTAGGCCACCATACATGCTTGGAAAGAAGCTTAAAAGTTCTTGTTAAACTAGGATGTCCTGAAAGTTTACTATCATTTGCCCAGGATAGCACAGGAGTGCATAGGTTCAGAGGTACAAAGAAGATATCGGGAGCCGCGGGGGCTTCAGGAGGCTTTCTAGACTGGGTACGTTGCAGTCTTTGAAGAAGAGAGGTGTTAAGTTGAGCAACCACACAGGGGGTATGATGTGTTCATCAAAGGAATCACTTGACTGAGGAAACTGACGGGAAAGGGCGTCAGCCTTTTTATTCTTGGTCCCAGGAAGATAAGAGACCACAAAGTTAAAACGGTTAAAGAGCAAGGCCCACCTGGCCTGTCGAGGATTGAGTCGATGAGCAGTTTCAAGGTACATCAGATTCTTGTGGTCAGTGAGAATCTGAATAGGATTGGCGGTACCCTCTAGCCAATGATGCCATTCAGTTTGAGCCATCTTAATGGCTAAGAGTTCACGATTACCCACATCATAGTTCTTCTCTGCAGGAGTAAAGCGCTTGGAGAAAAAGGCTACAGGGTGTTCCGTCGTTAACTCAGTGAGGGGAGCAACTATTTGGGAGACTTTTTTTTATAAATTTGAGGTAATAATTAGAGAACCCCAAGAATCTCTGTAGTTCCTTTAATGAGGTGGGTTGAGACCATTCCAGGACTGCGGTGAGCTTAGAAGGATCCATGGAAAAACCCTCCTTTGAGATAACATAGCCAAGGAACTGGATCTGAATTTGGTTAAATGCACATTTCTCCAGTTTGGCTACCAGGGAATAGTCTCTGAGGCAAATAAGTACCTGTCTCACATGTTCATGATGCTCCTCAAGGGTGGAGGAGAAAATACGGATGTCATCCAGATAGATGACGACAGTGAGATTGAGGAGGTCACGGAAGACATCGTTGACAAATGCCTGGAAGACAGCAGGGGCATTACACAGCCCAAAAGGCATTACAAGGTATTCGTAATGCCCTGATCTTGTTTTGAAGGCAGTCTTCCATTCATGCCCTGGGAATATATGAACAAGATTATATGCCCCACGTAGATCCAACTTAGTGAAGTAGCGAGCATTCTGTACCGAATCATTAAGCTCAGTGATTAACGGAATAGTATAGCGATTCTTGATAGTGATGTTGTTAAGGGCTCTGTAGTCAATACAGGGTCTGAGCCCAACATCCTTCTTACTGAACAAAAAAGAAGCCAGCCCCGGCAGGAGAGGAGGAAGGGTGAATAAAACCTTTAGCTAGGTTCTCTTGAATATTCTCCTCCATGGCCTTGGTTTCAGCTTTGGAGAGTGGATAAGTCCTCCCTTTAGAAGGTGGGGTTCCAGGAAAGAGGTCAATCTTGCAGTCATAAGGACGGTGGGGTGGAAGCACATCAGCTGCTTTCTTTTCAAACACATCAGTGAAATCTGCATAAATTGAGGGAAGGCTTGAAGGGGTCTGTAGGCTGGCAATGGGGATGTGGCATAATGGAGTAACTTTAGCCAAACAGGTGATGTACCCTAGGAGGCCAACTGTCCCTCAGTCCAGTCTAACTGTGGATTGTGTATACAGAGCCAAGGATTACTGGTTGTGCTGGAGAATTAATGACATTGAACTGCAACTGTTCGGTATGAAGGACTCCCACAGTCATGGTTAAGGATGCTTATTCAAAATAGATGAAACCTGATCCAAGGGGAGTGCCATCCAGAGCAGTAATTTTAAGACAGTGTTTTTTCTGCAGAAGAGGTAACCCTGCCTGAATCATGAAACAGTGATCCAAAAAATTTCCAGCTGCCCCTGAATCAATAAAGGCCTGAGTGTGGACAGAATTCTGAAGAAAGGAGAGGGTAACAGGTACCAGGATTCAAGAAGATTGAGGGGATTTAGTAGTGACCATGCTTAGAGGTACCCCAGTTTTATCCTCTAAGCATTGGCTTTTCCCTGCAGGGTATCACAGTTCTTTAGCTGGTGTGAGTTAGAACCACAGTAGAAGCACAGTCTCAATCTCCTTTTCTCTGTCTTTCAGTTTCTGTTGGTTTGAGGGAGGAGAGATCCATGGGTTTCTCTACAGAAGTAACTGGAGGTGCTGAAGGGGTAGAGGATGGTCTTGAGACCGTACGAGTAGGAGGATGGGAAGGAAGGATTCTACGAGTTCTGTCTCTCTCAGCTTGTCTTTCCTGAAAGTGAGAGTCCAGAGTAATACAAAATGCTATGAATTCATCCAGGGAATTTAGGGACATCATGATAGGTAAGCCCGCCCTTGATGCATTCATGCAAACCTTTCCTAAAGGCCTTTTACCACAACACTAATACAGTGGCACCACACTGGCAACCTCTTCTATATTTATATTAGCTGACATTGAACCATGTTCATGTCCCATCAATTGTTATAGCAGAAAAAGTGGTGCTGTGCAGTATGTAATGTACTAGACAAAAAAGAGAGGAAGAGACCTCACTGAAGACTGCACGTATAGCACTCTAAGCCTGGACTAGTGGTGGAGAAATAGGGAATTTTAAAATATAACTTTTATTACATATATTTAAAATAAACGCTCAATTAAAAACAACCAAAGAATTTGGAGGCCTATTCCTAAATAATTAATGAGCCTTTGATATGTCAAAAGTAATAATAGGAAAGTGTAAAGGCGGGTTTCTGTGTCTAAGACCGCTGAGTAAATATCTCTAAAACAGTTCAATAACAGGTAAAACAATCTATATCGCAATATTAGTCTATCTGCTGGGTTATAGTACTAGAGATGTATCCCAGAATAATATATAGTATCAACCTCTATATTGATTCAGTTTATTAGAGTAAAATAGTGTATAATGCTTGTCCAACATCATAATGAAGTTCTTCAGATGATTATATTATGGTGCTATTGTTCAAAAGTTGAACAATATTTGGTCATAGAATTATGATAATTAGGTACTCCTCTATGTTGAAACCTAGTTTGACAGTATTCTAAGATCTTTTAATTAATGGGCTGTAGTTTGTCACAAGTTGTCAAGTAGAGGTCTTGGTCCCAATTTTATATTGTAATTGGGATTGGGTATGGTGATGGTAACACATAGAAAGAATAATACTTGTGATTTAGTAGTATCACTTTATTTGTACATATAATATCCTGTTTATGTTGTACTCTTGTTGATACTAAATATAGTGAGTTTTGGATTATTCACATTACACTTATTTTCATAGGATTTTATTTATGCTGAATTAGCCATTGTGAATCCTCATCTAATATAAAATATAATAGCCCAAGTGTAATAATACCTACTGTTTCTGATATAATATTCTGACTTAGCCTACTGATATAATCAAAGTAATATATTTAGGCATATCAATAGCTTAGTATCTTTAACTAGGATTTTATGCATAAGTTAAATAGGTCATTCGAATCTGGAATACCTTCTGTCTGGTGCATTAAACCTGTAGAATTACTAAGTGTTTATTTGCTGTATCAATTTGAAGTAAAATTGCTACATACTAATGCATACCAAGTAGTGCACTAGGAGACACCATTAATATTAAATAGGTTACCCAATGCAGACAAGTGGGTTTGTACCGGAAAACTGAGTCAAATATGTCTTAGTGTGCATACATGAATAGCACTTGTGTGATAAAATCTTTAAACCCAATTTTCTGTACCGGTATATATCCGGTCTCTGTTTGTAGTGAGAGACTTGTAACAGTCCTGTTAGATTATTAGAGTTTGCTGCATTGGTATTAACAAAGTCTATAACCTTGTCAGTCCTGGCCCCACTTGTAATGATAGCAGAGGGGTTGTTGATAATGACAGTAACGTACAAGTTCACAAGCAGTCTAAATGACTGTGTTGTTTTAGAATTAAGGTTGGTATTAAATTAACCCCTCAGTACGGTACCAGCATTCAGCTCTCAATAGATAGCAAGTGTTACAATCAGCAGTATGTAACTAAGCAAGTTATAGCGGTCTTAGGTTTGCGCACGCTAGTTAGATAGTAAAGTAAGTCTGATAACCATTTTATTTTCTAAGTATTATAACATTATTTCCCGCCAGTACAGGCCAACAATTCTAGGTGAATTTTAAAAATAAATAGAGCTCCCCTAAGCTCTATAACCCCCTGACCGGTTTCGCCCGTATAGGGCTTTTGCAAAGGCGGCGAGCCGCCGGAAGTTTGAGAATATGTGCGGGTTGAGGACCCGGTCCCAATATTATCTCCTATTTTGATTGGACGGTCTAGCTGTCAATCTAAACAGTTCACCAATCACTGAATTTCTTGTAGTTTCCTCACAATAGCCGTAAGAGCTAAGGAATACGAGCATGTGATGCAGACATGTCTCTGGGTTAGATGCTGACTGTGTGTTATCTACGATGAAGGGGAGGAAAACTTACAATCTTGAAATACTTTGCATCTTATCCCTTGTATCTCTATAGTCTCATTCATATGTTATTATGTGTTATTTCATACATGTGATTGTACTATAATTTGTTATACTTCTTACTAGGTATGAATTTTTTAACAGTACATTAATGAGATTCTTATCTTGTAATACAAAATTACACATTAAAGAGATATGGGTCAACTAAAGTGTTGTTTTGTGCTATTTTTGTGCTCTCATTCGTTATCTATTTCTTATATAATAATGTTATATATTGAATGTGTCATAGTAAGCAATATCCTTGAACTATCATATTCATGTTTTGATCTTATTATTCTTAAGTGTCATTTGGGGGGTTTTGAAATCTAATTTGATGTATATATAAATTATAATAAATTAAATCACTAAAACAAAACGTGTTAGGTAGTGTATCAATGCTGTGGTGAGGACATTAAAAGAAGAATGTGGGTGTGATATAGTATATTGACAGGGTTGTGAATTGCAGTAAGCTAATTCTTACTAACATCATAAAGTGTACAGTGTAGAAAAATTAATTACTCTGTAAAGTAAATGGGGTCTGGCTGTGTTATATTCCAATAGGTTGCAGTGTGTGTTTAGTTCGAATTAGGTGAATACTATTGTATATGGTATCAATGTATATGTACCACCAATTGGTGAGTGGTATAAATTGTTGAACAAAAATGATCTTTGTGTGTGACGTACAGACTGTGACATCCTCCGTTTGCAATACAAAAAGTGCTAAAAAAATGTGCTCCAAGTGAAGTGTGCGTGTTAATTGTGTTTTTATGTGTGGTGATTTCTCCACTGATGATTCAAATGGAAATAAATTGTGAAATTCATGAATTCCTGAGTACCAGTTTTGTTTGAATAAAATTAATTCCTTAATTAGAATTGTATTAATTTTTGTGCTTGTTTCCTGACCATTTCACCAATAATTAAATTGGAGCTGTTGATATTCTTATTTGTCAGATTGTATAAAATATGTTATTACTCCGTAAGATTAATGTTGTTGAGATTATTATATTTAATCTAAGTTTGGAGATGTACATAGAAATTATTGTTTTCATTCATGCCGAATGGTTGCACAGTGTTCAAAAGGTAGATCCATCTGCTTTCTCTTTTTAATAAAATTGTTTCAAGATTTCCCCCTCTGATGCCTAGTCTTATTCTTTCTACACCTTTACATTGTAGTTCTTCAGCATTTGCTTTATGATATTGTAGGAAATGATGCGCCACACTAGTTAGAGTTTTGTCGTCTTTTTTGTCTTTTTCAGCGTTTCTAATATTGCGTAGATGTTCCATTATTCTCACTCTTAATTTTCGTGTCGTCATTCCTACGTAGAATTTTTCACATTTGCATATGAGTAAATATATTACTCCCTCCGTTTGACAGCTGATATAATCTTTAATGACATGTTTGTTCTTAAATCTGTCTATTATGTGATCAGATTTGACCATATATTTGCATGTGCTGCAGTTGCCACATTTATGTGACCCTGGTGCCAATGCTGTCTTGGTTTTATGTCTTTGTAGATGGCTGCTCGTGATCATGTCTTTGATGTTACGAGTTCTTTTATATGAAATGGAGGGTCTAGTTCCTATGATATCATTGAGAGTAGGATCAGATTTGAGGATGTACCAATATTTATTCAGAATTTCATTCACCCTTGTACTTTGTGATTATTAGATAGAGGATACAGCAAAAAAGCCATCAAAAAAGCAAAATACAGAGCGCAGGAAACTAATAGACAAGAACTCCTAAAGAAGAAATCCAGATCCAGGAGTGGTGTCCCAAGACTAATTACTACATATAACTCACAAAGTACAAGGGTGAATGAAATTCTGAATAAATATTGGTACATCCTCAAATCTGATCCTACTCTCATTTATATTTATTTTTAACACAGCCAGACCCCATTTACTTTACAGAGTAATTAATTTTTCTACACTGTACACTTTATGATGTTAGTAAGAATTAGCTTACTGCAATTCACAACCCTGTCAATATACTATATCACACCCACATTCTTCTTTTAATGTCCTCACCACAGCATTGATACACTACCTAACACGTTTTGTTTTAGTGATTTAATTTATTATAATTTATATATACATCAAATTAGATTTCAAAACCCCCCAAATGACACTTAAGAATAATAAGATCAAAACATGAATATGATAGTTCAAGGATATTGCTTACTATGACACATTCAATATATAACATTATTATATAAGAAATAGATAACGAATGAGAGCACAAAAATAGCACAAAACAACACTTTAGTTGACCCATATCTCTTTAATGTGTAATTTTGTATTACAAGATAAGAATCTCATTAATGTACTGTTAAAAATTTCATACCTAGTAAGTATAACAAATTATAGTACAATCACATGTATGAAATAACACATAATAACATATGAATGAGACTATAGAGATACAAGGGATAAGATGCAAAGTATTTCAAGATTGTAAGTTTTCCTCCCCTTCATCGTAGATAACACACAGTCAGCATCTAACCCAGAGACATGTCTGCATCACATGCTCGTATTCCTTAGCTCTTACGGCTATTGTGAGGAAACTACAAGAAATTCAGTGATTGGTGAACTGTTTAGATTGACAGCTAGACCGTCCAATCAAAATAGGAGATAATATTGGGACCGGGTCCTCAACCCGCACATATTCTCAAACTTCCGGCGGCTCGCCGCCTTTGAAAAAGCCCTGTACGGGCGAAACCGGTCAGGGGGTTATAGAGCTTAGGGGAGCTCTATTTATTTTTTAAAATTCACCTAGAATTGTTGGCCTGTACTGGCGGGAAATAATGTTATAATACTTAGAAAATAAAATGGTTATCAGACTTACTTTACTATCTAACTAGCGTGCGCAAACCTAAGACCGCTATAACTTGCTTAGTTACATACTGCTGATTGTAACACTTGCTATCTATTGAGAGCTGAATGCTGGTACCGTACTGAGGGGTTAATTTAATACCAACCTTAATTCTAAAACAACACAGTCATTTAGACTGCTTGTGAACTTGTACGTTACTGTCATTATCAACAACCCCTCTGCTATCATTACAAGTGGGGCCAGGACTGACAAGGTAATAGACTTTGTTAATACCAATGCAGCAAACTCGAATAATTTAACAGGACTGTTACAAGTCTCTCACTACAAACAGAGACCGGATATATACCGGTACAGAAAATTGGGTTTAAAGATTTTATCACACAAGTGCTATTCATGTATGCACACTAAGACATATTTGACTCAGTTTTCCGGTACAAACCCACTTGTCTGCATTGGGTAACCTATTTAATATTAATGGTGTCTCCTAGTGCACTACTTGGTATGCATTAGTATGTAGCAATTTTACTTCAAATTGATACAGCAAATAAACACTTAGTAATTCTACAGGTTTAATGCACCAGACAGAAGGTATTCCAGATTCGAATGACCTATTTAACTTATGCATAAAATCCTAGTTAAAGATACTAAGCTATTGATATGCCTAAATATATTACTTTGATTATATCAGTAGGCTAAGTCAGAATATTATATCAGAAACAGTAGGTATTATTACACTTGGGCTATTATATTTTATATTAGATGAGGATTCACAATGGCTAATTCAGCATAAATAAAATCCTATGAAAATAAGTGTAATATGAATAATCCAAAACTCACTATATTTAGTATCAACAAGAGTACAACATAAACAGGATATTATATGTACAAATAAAGTGATACTACTAAATCACAAGTATTATTCTTTCTATGTGTTACCATCACCATACCCAATCCCAATTACAATATAAAATTGGGACCAAGACCTCTACTTGACAACTTGTGACAAACTACAGCCCATTAATTAAAAGATCTTAGAATACTGTCAAACTAGGTTTCAACATAGAGGAGTACCTAATTATCATAATTCTATGACCAAATATTGTTCAACTTTTGAACAATAGCACCATAATATAATCATCTGAAGAACTTCATTATGATGTTGCACAAGCATTATACACTATTTTACTCTAATAAACTGAATCAATATAGAGGTTGATACTATATATTATTCTGGGATACATCTCTAGTACTATAACCCAGCAGATAGACTAATATTGCGATATAGATTGTTTTACCTGTTATTGAACTGTTTTAGAGATATTTACTCAGCGGTCTTAGACACAGAAACCCGCCTTTACACTTTCCTATTATTACTTTTGACATATCAAAGGCTCATTAATTATTTAGGAATAGGCCTCCAAATTCTTTGGTTGTTTTTAATTGAGCGTTTATTTTAAATATATGTAATAAAAGTTATATTTTAAAATTCCCAATTTCTCCACCACTAGTCCAGGCTTAGAGTGCTATACGTGCAGTCTTCAGTGAGGTCTCTTCCTCTCTTTTTTGTCTAGTACCTTTCCTAAAGGCCGCCTTGAGAGCACTGCCATCCCAACTGGTTTTGAGTGCCAAAATCCGAAACTCGATGGCGTATTGTGCCACAGTTCTATTACTCTGGCGGAGGTCCAAGAGTGAGTACTCTTCAGCAGCAGCAGCAGCGGTCCCGAATACAGAAGATAATGCAGAAGTGAAGGCATCAGCATCATTCAGGAGTTGAGCGCTCTGTTCCAGAAGAGGAGAGACCTAGGCTAAGGCCTTGTCTTTCAGTAAGGAAATAATAAAAGTGACCTTTGACTGATGAGACTGGAAGGTGTGGGGGTCATTGCGAAAGTGCAGCCTGCACTGGTTCAGGAAACCCCTACATTCGGTAGTGCCATCATACTTGTCAGGCAATGGTATCCGGTGTATACTTCCAGAAGCAGGGGAAGGAGCTGCGGCACTAGCAGCAGGTACTGGCTGTGTAACAACAGGAGCAGTGTTCTTTTCAGCAACCAGTTAAGAGAGCAAAGTGGTTATAGCCTGTAGTTTTGAATCCACACTCTGCAATTGTGCGGTATGTGATCCCAGCGTCAGACCCTGACGAGTAACTGGATTTGCTACCTTATTTGGGTCCATGGCCCAAGTATAATGTAATGCTCATGGGATATTCCACTATCAGACCAAACTTGGCCAGTAGTCTTCTTATCCCGGTGTCAAGCTGGAATGATAGGGAATATACCAGAGCAGAGAAAGTTCGCAAAATGAGGTAAGCAGTACTCACACTATGCAGGGTAGTCTTTGGCGGCAGCAGGTAGGAATCAGCGGTTAGGCAGTTCAAGGGTAAACCCCTTTAAGGACTGGTAACAGACTGGATAGTCTTTGACGGCAACAGGCAGGGAATCAGCGGTTAGGCAGTTCAAGGGTAAACCACTTGAAGGACTGGAAACAGACAGGATATTCTCTAATGGAAATAGGTAGGGAATCCAGCAGTAAGGCAATTCAAGGGTAGATCAATAGAATGGTCAAGCAGGCAGAGTTTGGTAACAGAATGGCAATTCAATATTTTAGGGTTAAGGCAAGCAGAGGAGTCAAAACAGGCAGAGTTAATCAATGGTAAAGCAATAAAGCAATTCAGGGGTTAAGGCAAGCATAGTATTAAAAACAGGCAGAGTTCATCAACAGTAAAGCAATCCAGCAATGCAGAGTTTAAGGCAAGCAGCGTAGTCAAACAGGCAGAGTTTATCAACAATTAAGCAGTCCAGCAATTCTGGGGTTAAGGCAAGTAGCGTAGTCAAACAGGCAGAGTTCAGCAACAGTGAATCAATACAGCAATACAGCATACAGATATACAGCACCCAGGAGCACAAGAAGTAACACCTATACTTGGGCACAGGTGAGAGCAACTGAGGCCTTTACATAGAGAAGACAGGGCGGGCGGTGATAATGCACTGCAGTTACACTGCCGTATCCCTAGCAACAGGAGGAGTGTCTGTGTCCATGGCAACGGCCACAGCAGAGCAGAGGAGTAGCATGACAAAATGTACATTCTAATGCAAAAATGAAATGCTCTAATGTTTACATTTCTGGCTTGAGCTTTCTATAAATGTAACCCCTTCAAACAGGAAAGGCAAAGTGCTGCTTGGCAGCACCAGTCATATGTAGCTGGCAGTCACCATATCCTGCTATATACACTATATGGCCAGTATGTCTCAGTATGTGGACATCTCTACTAATTATTTAGTTCAGGTGTTTTTGAGCCACACCCATTGCATAAAATCCAGAATACAGCCATGAAATCTCCATAGAAAAACATTGACAGTACAATGGATCATACTGAAGAGCTCAGTGACTTTAAATGTGCTGCTGTCATAGGATTCAACCTTTGTCACAAGTCAGTTTGTGAAATTTTTGCTCTAATAGATCTGCCCTGATCAACTGTAAATGCTATCATTTTCAAGTGAAAGTGTAAAGGAGCAACAACACCACAACAACAAAGTGGAAGACCATGCAAACTTACATAGCAGGACAAACGAGTGCTGAAGCGCATAGACCAGAAAAAACACCTATCATCTGTTGCATCACTTACTACAGAGTTCCAAACTGCATCTGGAAACCATATCAGCACAAGAACTGTGCATCAGGAGTTTTATGAAATGGTTTTCGTGGCCGAGTATCTGTACACAACCCTCACTTCAACGGGCACAATGCCAAGCTTTGACTGGAGTAGTGTAAAGCATGGATGTGGCAGATACCAGGAAAACGCTACCTACCGAAATGCATAGTGTCTACTGTAAGTGGAGGAAGGATAATGGCATGGGGCTGTTTTTCAAGGTTTGGGCTTCGCACCTTAGTTCCAGTGAAAGGTCACTTTTATACTACAGGATACAAAGACATTTTGGGCAGTTTGGGTGCTTTCAACTTTGCGGCAACAGTTTAGGGAAGGACCTTTCCTGTTCAAGCATGACTGTGCCATTGTGCACAAAGTAGGGTCAATGACAACATGGTTTGACAAGGTTGGTGTGGTGGAATTTCAGTGGCCTACAGAGAGCCCTGACCTCAACCCCATTTAACACCTGTAGAATGAATTGAAACTCCAATTTAGAGGCAGACCTTCACATTCAACATCAGTGCCTGACCTCACAAATGCTCTTCTGACTGAATGGGCAAACATTCTTCAAGACACATATCAAAATCATGTGGAAAGCCTTACCAGAAGAGTGGCAGCTGTTATAGCCACAAAGGGGGCACCAACTCCATATTATAGGGACATAAAACCTATATTTCTTCTTTCATCATTCAGGCAGATCATGCAATTTTTAACGTTTCAATTTATTTATGTTATCTAATTTGCATTATTTTCTCTGTATCCTTTGTTGAAAAGCATACCTAGGTAGGCTCGGGAACAGCAATGCAGTGCAAGGTGATTGGTGGCTGCACATATATACTTCTTGTCTTTGGCTCACTCAATATGTTCAGCTAGCTCTCAACAGTGCATTGTGGCTCCTTTATGAAAGAATAAGAGAATCGAGCAAATTTGATAATAGAAGTACATTGAAATGTTGTTTTGAAACTTATGGTCTTTCTGAATCATGAAATAACAATTTTGGGTTTCTAGTCCCTTTAAACTGAAAAATAACATGATATACATCTATATGGCACACATGAACTAGCTCTGTCTCATTTTGACTAGACTGTCCCTTTAACCTTTTAGGTAGTGGATTGAAATCATTCCGATCTGATTGGGATGATTGACAGCCCATGTTATCAGCCAATTGGCTGCCAGTCAGTAGGGTGCAGCATTGCACAAGCATTTCTGGTGAAATGCGTGTGCTATGATAAATGTTCAGTGCACATGATTCTCTACATCGACTCATGTTCGCTCAACATTTGATAAATGGAGCCCTATGTGTTAGACATGGCAAAGCTATACATGAGTCTATGTGATCATACAGGAATACATTTGCATAGTCCAATATTTTGTTTTGTATTTTATAGCGTGATCTTAATTAATCCATTGATCTGGTTAATAGAGCTTAAATAGTGTGTCACACTGTCTCATAGTCTGACTTTACAACTATGCTAAGACTATAAGTTTTGTTAGTGACTGTATGTGTCTATACGTGTGACTGCGATTTAAATGTGCACAAATGACTCAAACTCTGTAGTTAGCGGTTTCAGGTCTTTTCCGCCTGACACTAGCAATAAGTCAGATCTTGTGCTTGTTAATACTTTATAATCTAGTTAAGTATTCCTAGAAGGCTTCTTACATCATGTGGAGAAAAAGAAATCCACAGCACTTACACAAATATATTTGCAGCATTGCTGTGGATAAAAAAAAAGAATCCTATTTACAGAATGAGGACACATATAAACATACCCTATTTTGGGCCAGATTACAAGTGGAGCTCTAATTAACGCTCCCACTTGAGCATTAATTGCGCAAGAACTAATCTTTTTGTGCTCATTGGGTTGCGCTCGTATTATGAGTTGAAAGTAAACTGTTTTCGCTCGTGCTAACCCAACGAGCGTGAAAAGCCGAACTTAGAATATCGCGTGCGTGTTCATGTATTTCCCCATAGAAGTCTCATGTGCGCCAACCTGACATGAAAATATTAATATTTTACATTCCATTGTTCTTCACATAGAATAATATGTTCTATTTATTTATAAATAAATATTTCTACATATATCTGGTGGTATTTTGGTACAATATATATCTACATATATATATATATATATATACATACTGTATATATATGATAATATATAGGTATATATATATATATATATATATATATATATAGGAATATCTATTTATAAATACTTTTTATTTATAAATAACTTATTCTGCTATGTACAGAACATTGGAATGTGAAATATTTACAGTAAATATATAGTTATGAAAAATTATGAAACATTAATATTGCATAAATATGATTTTATGTTTTCATCTACTTAACTGCAAAGGGCTCCATTGCATTTATATATATGCCTATGGGGCCTAGTTATCAAGCCGTCAACCTCAAATACGCTGGAATTCCGCAGCGTATTTGTGGCGAGGCTGATTCGCCTTAGTTATCAAAGGCTAGAGACCGGCAAAAGTAGAATTTTGTGACGTAAACTTCGATCCGCCGGACTCAGTCCGACACAGATCGATTCTTACGTCACTACAGATGTTCCGCACACAATCAGCCAATCAGATTTTTCCTACCTTAATTCCGTTTGGCTGATAGAATCCTTGGATGACGTCCCTTAAAGGAGCCTTCATTCGTCGGTAGTCCGTCGGTAAAGAAGGATGTTCCGCGTCGGCGGGATGACGATTCAAGACCCCGCTTGGAAGATGACATCGCCCGGATAGAAGACTTCTTCAGCGCCTCTTGGAAGATGACATCGCCCGGATGGAAGACTTTTTCAGCGCCGCTTGGAGGATCACTTCTGCCGGTCCGGGTCTCCTCTTCGGTTCCATCGCTGCTCGGCTGAGTGAAGACAACTCAAGGTAGGATGATCTTCAGGGGATTAGTGTTAGGTTATTCTAAGGGGGGTTTGGGTTAGATTAGGGGTATGTGGGTGGTGGGTTTTAATGTTGGGGGGGGTGTATTTTTCTTTTACAGGCAAAAGAGCTGAATTCTTTGGGGCATGCCCCACAAATGGCCCTTTTAGGGTAGGGCATGTTTTTATTTGGGGGGGGGGGTTTGTTATTTTATTAGGGGGCTTAGATTAGGTGTAAGTAGCTTAAAATTGTTGTAATATTTTTAAAATGTTTGTAACCTATTTTTTTTATTTTTTGTAACTTAGCTTTTTTTATTTTTTGTACTTTAGTTAGTTTATGTAATTGTATTTTATTGTAGTTATTTGTAGGTAATATATTTAATTAATTTAATGATAGTGTAGTGTTAGGTTTAATTGTAACTTAGGTTAGGATTTATTTTACAGGTAATTTTGTATTTATTTTAGCTAGGTAGTTATTAAATAGTTAATAACTATTTAATAACTATTCTAACTAGCTAAAATAAATACAAAGTTACCTGTAAAATAAAAATAAATCCTAAGATAGCTACAATATAATTATTATTTATATTGTAGCTATATTAGGGTTTATTTTAAAGGTAAGTATTTAGTTTTAAATAGGAATAATTTATTTAAGTATAGTGTAGTGTTAGGTGTAATTGTAACTTAGGTTAGTTTTTATTTTACAGGTTAATTTCTCTTTATTTTAGCTAGGTAAGCTATTAAATAGTTAATAACTATTTAATAGCTATTGTACCTAGTTAAAATAAATTGAAATTTGCCTGTAAAATAAAAATAAATCCTAAGATAGCTACAATATAATTATTATTTATATTGTAGCTATATTAGGGTTTATTTTAAAGGTAAGTATTTAGTTTTAAATAGGATTAATTTAGTTCATAATATAAATATTATTTAGATTTATTTAATTAATATTTAAGTTATGGGGGTGTTAGGGTTAGTGTTAGACTTAGGTTTAGGGGTTAATAAATTTATTACAGTGGCGGCAGTGTAATGGGGGGCAGGATAGGGGTTAATAAATTGATTATAGGTGGCGACGGTGTAGGGGGGGCAGATTAGGGGTTAATAAATTTATTACAGTGGTGGCGGTGTAGTGGGGGGCAGGATAGGGGTTAATAAATTTATTATAGGTGGCGATGGTGTAGGGGGGGGCAGGATAGGGGTTAATAGGTATAATGTAGGTGGCAGCGGTGTCCGGGAGCGGCGGTTTAGGGGTTAATACATTTATCAGAGTTGCGGCAGGGTCTAGGAGCGGCGGTTTAGGGGTTAATACATTTATCAGAGTTGCAGCAGGGTCTAGGAGTGGCAGTTTAGGGGTTAGTAACTTTATTTAGTTGCGGGGGGCTCAACAGTGTAGTTTAGTGTGAGTGCTTACTGACAGGCTAGCAATAAAGCTGGGAAAAAGCCGAAGAGCAGCGAGATCGGATGAGTGATAACTCTCACAGTCCGCTGCTCATCGCCCCGTACTTGGTGCGCGGCTTTTTGACAGCTTTATTTGATAACTTAGGCGAAATTTTTCAGGTCCGCGGCGGCGATGTGAGGCGAGCTTAGGCGGGCGTATTGGGCCGGTGAAGGCAGGAAAGTTGACACGTTGATAACTACCCCCCTCTATATGTGTATAGACGTATTTATGTGTTTATATGTGTATATATATATATATATAAATACACATATAAATACATATGTACATATATATATATATATATATATATATATATATATATATATATAGTGTACAAAAGATATAAGATGGAGCTATATCTGACTGAATAGCCTGAGCTATCTATAAAAAAATGAAACACTCATTCGTATAATGGTGATAAAAATTATGAAAATATATATGATACAACCAGGTTTAAATTTGATTCGAACTTTACCTGTAACAAAAGAAAAGGTTATGTCATACAATTGATTTCCTTAAACATATCTATAAAATTCTTTAAAGAGAGTCTTTAGAGATGTTATCCCTTTTTCTAAAATGAATTGTCCTAATAAAAAATATATATATTAGCTAGCCGTGTATATAAAATGGGATATTTGTATAAGTATAAGTATAATGTGAAATCTCAAGGGCACTTCCAGAAGACAGGATGCCTGCACCCCCTTGGATTTGCACTTACTTCCAGTAACCTCAATCGATATGAGGTAAGTAGATGGTATTTGATTGGTGGCCTCCCAGGGTATGGATCCAAAAACTGGTAGTATACACTCCTCAGGTATAGCTGTAGAAACTTCCAAACGCTCTCTGATCCTGAACCAGCCCATTACCATGTGACCGCTGAAGCACCAATGGTGAATAACTTGTAATCCAAACACTGTAACTGAAGGTGCCTGGCTTGCAAGGTAAATATTCAAAAGTAAAAAGTAGGATGCCGGCACAGCTCCAATAAAATCAGACTTTTATTATCACATGAGTAAAAAACACATCAACAGCAATGATCCGCCTTACATGTTTCAGCTGAAAGCCTTAATCCTGGCTGTTGATGTGCTTTTTAATCATGTGATAATCATATCTTTAGGCCCTTATAAATTTTGTGTGCAATATTTTTTGTGAATAATTTTTAATAGATAGTGTTATTATAAATGTATCTGTACTTTGTAATGTATTTTTTATGTGTTTTGTGCAACTTTTTTGTTTTGTGAAAAAGTTAACCAGAGCTCTGAAGTCATGGTAATAATTCTAGCGTAAATCGTGAATGCGGTCAAGCGATCTCGTTTACGTTTAACTTTTACACTCCACTCTTAATTTGGCCCATTATGTAGTAACGGATTTGAATAGCTAATATGATTCAAAACGATTGCTTTTCTTTTAAATATTGCTATAATTATATTATTTACTACTACATATTATGAATCTGATAAAATCCGTGCTTTCTGTAAGCAGTTGCAGGTTAAAATTCAGTGCAAATGAGGGTTTGAATGATCTATGCAATGAAAAACAAAAATATACAGTTTTTAGAATAACCAGCAGATGATTTTGCTCACACCTGAGACATACATGAGATCCAAATCTTTCTTTAGTATATAGTTACTATTACTGATATTAGTATGGGTGGTGTCCAAAAATATATTGCATTCAGGCCTCTATTAAGTTTTGTTACTTTCCAACATCATTCCATTGTTAGTTCCCAGAAAAAAATTGAACTGACTTAACGCTTTTATTATATAACTGATCTGATGACTTTCTATAACTTTTTAGCTTATTCAAAACTTTAGCTGATAAAAAACATTAAAAACCAACTTTAAAACAAAATACTCAAAATCAAAGTCTTAAAGAGATATAAAAGTGAAAATTATTTCATGATTAGAGCCTGCAATTTTAAAAAATTATCAAATTTTCTTCATTCTCTTGATATCTTTTGTTGTAAAGCAGGGACTTAAAGGGACATGAAATCCAATTTCTTTCTTTCATGATTCAGGCCCCAATATTCAAATCATCGACATTGATTTATTCTAAAAAAGTGGACTGAACCCCGCTGTGCTGATGAGAGGTGATCTGTCTCACAGAGGATATAATGGGGATTTCAAAATCATCAAAAGTTTTCTAACCGCCACTGAGCTGCAATGTTTTATGTATAGTCACCAATCAGCAAGCACTATTCAGTGTGCTAAACCAAAAATGGGCCGGCTTCTAAGCTTACATTCCTGCATTTTCAAATAAAGATACCAATAGAAGGAAGAAAAAGTGATGATAGGAGTAAATTAGAAAGTTGCTTAAAGTTGCATGCTCTATCTGAATCATGAAAGAAAAAAATTGGGTTTAATATCCCTTTAATCTTATATTTTTACTTATTTTAAGATTGCAATTGTGCGTTATCAATATTCATATTACATTAAATTTTTCACAATATTGCAATTATATTTTTGCGTTTCCATTTTTCACAATATTGTGATTGCGTTTCCATATTTCACAATCTTGGAATTGTGTTCGTAATATTTCATAATATTATGATTGTGCAAATCGTGTTTTACTTATAATATTGCGATCGCACTGTAGCAAATGTGTTCTATAATAATTTATATCTGTAGCTATAGATATTAAAATAGAAAACGTTTAATATACTATACATATACTGTACAACACATGTACATTAAACAACGGATATACATATATCATATACCCACAATCCCCCAGCTTCTATATGGGTATTATTGATATGTTTAATTCACTATTGTATTGAACACGACTTGAGTTTCAGTTGACATATGTAAATTGTATTGTCAAACAACAGTACTGTTTTAAGCGATCATTTACATTATGCCTTCAATGTAGGTGGTGATGCTTCTTTGAATATATCACTGGTACCAGAGCAGCATCGCCACCCACTGAAATGTATGGTAAGACGCCTCTTGGGGATGCTGCCTTTAAGCAGTACTGTCGGCCATTTTAAATATTCTGCTGGGTTTCTCAACACCGCAACGGGTCATTTTTAAATATGTCGCTGCCTCATGGCACTTTCGATCATCAGGGTCTCAGAGAGAGTATACAACTTAAACAAATATACCATTTATTTCTGTTTTCAATTTTGCTTCATTCTCTTGGTACCCTTTATTGAAGAATCAACAATGCACTACTGGTAGCTAGCTTAACAAATCATTAAAAGGACACTGAACCCAATTGTATTCTTTTGTGATTCAGATAGAGCATACAATTTTTTTTTTTTTTTTTTTTTAATTCTTTATTTGGAGCCAGCAATGAGTACAGAATCCATAATATAAAAAACAGAAAACGAAAATATTTTAGTTATCATACATATTATGTCAGCATCAAAGAAACACGAAAAAAGGATAAATTGAAGAAAAAACAATAGCAGGCATACATTAGATGTATATTACAAGTCATATACACAGTTAATTGAGCTAAAGTATTTAACAATTTACTTATTACTCATTGTTGGAGTTTTTATTTTATATATAAAGAAAAAGAGAGGAAAAGAGAAAAAAAAAAAAAAGAGAGAGAGAAAAAAAAAAAAAAAAAAAGAAGGGGGGGGGGGGAAGAAAAAGGGAACAAGGAAGAAAAATCCCGGTTCTCACTAACCCTCAACGATTCACCAAATATCCAGCGGAACTATCTGAGTTTTTAAATAAAAAAATCAAATAATCAATTTCTCTCTCAGAGAATATATTAATTGATTTACCAAATACCGAGCAGAACTATCTCTGAGTTCTTAAATGGGGAAATCAAATAATCAATTTCTCTCTCAGGGAATATCTTAATGAACGGTGCCCATTTATCAAAAAAGTTCCTTACGTCAAGTTCATTATCTATGTTTATATTTTTTTGTTCTAAAATGAATTGTTTCTTTAGATAATTCCTAATTTCGGGGATAGTTGGTAGTGATCTCGATTTCCATTTCTTGCAGATCAAATATCTGGTAGCTAGAATGGACAAGTTTACTAATTTCTCATTAGGCTGACGTCTATCCTCAAATTTTATACATAATATAATCTGAAACAATGACAAAGCTATTAATTCAATTTTTAATTTGTTCTTAAGCCAATATTCTAGCCTACTCCATAGGTTTCTCAGTCTGGGGCATTGCCAGAACATGTGAATTAAGTCTGCAGCTGGGTAGGAGCATTTGGGGCATTTGTTAAATTCCTGATTTCGAACTCTGAGGCCTCTTTCTGGGGTGAAGTATGCCCTGTGTAGAAGTTTTAAATGTGCGTCACGCCAGTTAGAAGAAAGAGTAGTTTTTACTACTTTGCTCATTGATAATTGAATAGTTTTTGGTACAATATTACTCTGTGGAATTAGGGCATTCCAGGTCAAAGCCAGGTTCTCCAAAATAGAGGTCCCTTTATTGATACCCAAAATATAGTAACAAGGGGCAATGGACATGGAGCTATTTTTGGTTATTGTTAGCCAGTTCTCCAATTTGCCAAGAGTCCAACTCCATCCAACCTTATGAGTAAGATCGCAGGCATAATGCCTTATCTGCAGATATGCATAGAAGTCTTTATTTGGCAGATTGAATTCACTTCTTAGCTCTTCAAAAGACTTAACACACTTTCTATCCTGATCAATTAAATGTATAACCCTGTCCAAGCCCATGTTATGCCATTTGTTAAAGACCAGAGAGTCTAAACCTGGTTGGAAATTAGGGTTTCCAATCAGGGGAAGGTATTTTGATGCTATACAGTTTAATGAGAGAGATTTAGTTAACTTATACCACGCTTTAAGAGGATTCATAATGAATTTAAGTTGTTTAATACCTGTTGGAAGGTCTCTTGGCTCAGAGTGCGCCAGAGCTACTGGTGAGAATGGTTTACATATATTTACTTCAAGGTCATTGTTTAGGACATAGTTCTTAAGGAAAATCCAATCTGCTACTATGCGAGCTAGGAAACATAGATTATAAGATCTTAAATTTGGTAATGCTAGGCCTCCCAGCTCTCTTGGCATAACCAGTTTAGAGAAGGCTATTTTAGATCGTTTCCCCTGCCAAATAAATTGCCTAATTGAGGCGTTCATTGACCGAACATCTTTTTCAAATAAGATTACTGGGACATTCTGGAGGATGTAAAGCAGCTTTGGGAGTAGAACCATCTTAAATAAGGCTGACCGGCCGGATATTGATAGTGGTAGATTTTGCCAGGCTTTAAGCTTTTCTTTTAGGTGAGCAAGCATTGGGGTTACATTTACTTTGTATAGATCTCTCAAATCAATTGGGATATGGATTCCTAAGTATTTAAAAGATTCTGTTACCACTCTAAAGGGAAAATCTAAGTTGCTTCTAGTGCTTTTCCTGAGCCAGAACAACTCGGATTTTGAAGCATTTACTTTATACCCTGAAAATGCACCAAAGTGATCGGTGATTCGCAGGAGCTTTGGAATATTCTGCTCAGTATTGGACAGGTAGACAAGTAAGTCGTCTGCATATAATCCAATTTTCATTTCATGATTTCGGATTTTTATACCCTCCAGAGAACTCCTTATCATGATTGCCAGAGGTTCTATGGCCACATCAAAAAGAAGCGGGGAGAGAGGACACCCCTGCCGTGTACCTCTATTTAATGCAATTGGAGAGGAAATATCACTATTAACAATCAAGCTTGTAAAGGATTGGTTATATAAATTCTCCACGAACTTAGGGAGATTGCCCTTGATCCCAAACTTTATTAGGGAAGTAATTATATGCTTATGAGTTACTAGGTCAAAGGCTTTTTCTGCATCAATTGACAGAATGGCCAGATCCGGAAAGTCCTCTCCCCCGCCTCCCGTGCAGGTAGCCTCTGGATATATTCCATAGTGACAAGTAGTTCCCTAATTTTTGCTGAGGAGTTGCGATTATTAAGGAAGCCAGCTTGGTCCAGATGGATTACTTTTGATAGAATAGTCTGAAGCCTAGTTGCTAGAATTGAAGTGAGAATTTTGTAGTCCGTATTTAACAGAGCGATTGGTCTATAAGACTCTTTGCGTGTAGGGTCTTTCCCCTCTTTCAAAATCAAAGTAGTGAATGAGGAAGAGAAGGAGGATGTAACCTGTTTATCATTGATAAAAATATCATTATACAGATTGGCCAAGTAGGGGGCTATCTCTGATGATAAAATCTTATAGAACTCATTGGGTAATCCATCCGGGCCAGCCGCTTTGTTAAGAGAGAGTTTGGTTATTGTTTTTTCAATTTCTTCCCTTGTGATGGGAGAATTGAGACTATCAATCATTTCAGAAGAAGCTATGGGGTGTGTAATATTATTCCAAAATTCAGTCGCTTTCTCTATGTTAAAATCTTTACTAGTATATAATTCCTGGAAATATTGATGAAATACGCCTGAGATTTCTTCGGGCTTTGATAAATATTTCCCATTATACTGAATTTTATCTATAGTAGATTTTTTGTTCTCGTTCTTAATTAATTTGGCTAACATTTTGCCAGATTTATTGCCAAATCTATACATTTTGGCTTGCAGTCTAAGCTCGTTATGGGTTTCCTGAGTTATTATGAAAGTATCTCTTGCAGCTTTGGCGCGTAAATATCTTGCCCAGTGTAATGAGGTTCTATCAAGTAAAAAGAGGTTATAAGAGTTGATCACAGAGTTACAAACCTCCTTCTCTCTTGCCTTCCTTCTCTTGTTTTGTATAGCAGTATATGCAGTGATTTCTCCTCTGAGAACTGCCTTGGCAGTTTCCCAGAAGATATCTGTACGATCTATATAATTGTTATTAAATTGAGCATATTCCTTAAATTTATTCCTAAGCCAATCTTTGAACTTCAAGTCAGTGAAAGAATAGTAAGGAAAGAAGAATCGTAAGGTCTTCGGTTTCGATTGAGCAAAATTAAGCTCAAGGGAGATAGGCCCGTGATCAGACAGGAAAATCGGCATTATCCGTGTTTTTACCTTTGTTTTAATTAATCGATCATCAATTAAAAACAGATCAATCCTGGATAACGTTTTGTGAGCCTTGGAAAGACATGTGAATTCCTGTGTATCAGGATTCTGAGATCTCCAAATGTCTCGTAAAGCAAGATTCTGTTTAATTTTATTAATCATTTTAGAGTCAAGGCTATCTTTCTTTTGTTTTAGAAGCTTGGTGTTTCTTCTAAGTCTATCTATGGGGCAATGTGGGGCCATATTAAAGTCTCCCCCCAAGATTAGGTAGCCTTCACTACTCAGAAGGAGTTTGGCCTGGAGCGAGTCCCAAAAATCATGATCCGTTTTATTCGGGCCATAGACATTGCAAAGTGTATATTTTACTTGACCTATTTTCATTGTGACCAGGACATACCTCCCCCCAGGATCGGCCTCAGAACATAAAATCTCCACTTGGGCTCTTTTACCTATAAGTATAGCGACCCCCCTTTTCTTTCCGGAGCTCGCAGCCGCAACTACTTCCTTTACCCATGATGATTTTAATTTTAGTGATTCCTCTAGGTTTAAATGAGTTTCCTGTATAAATCCATTGTCAGCCTGGGCTTTCCGAAAGTGGGTTAGAATTGCCTTTCGCTTAATGGGAGATGAAATTCCCCCTACATTCCATGATACAAGTTTAAGATTATCTGGTTTTTGCGTCATTTATCTCTAAACAATATAGAGAGATAAAGGAAGATAGGGGGGCTGAGGGGGGGAGAGAACCAGGGGGGGAGGATACGGGAAGGGAAGAAAGGAAGAGAGAGAGAGAAAAAGAAAAAAAGAAAAAAAAAAAATAATTCCAAAAGAAAAAAAATAAAATAAAGAGAGGGGGATCCCTTATCCCCGAACCTATAGCTGCCTTTGCCATATACCTGTCCTCTGAGATATTAAAGAAAATATACAACAGGGTTCTATTGTATATTTATGTGTCTAAGGAATTAAAAAGCTTTTCTGCAGCTTGACCATCTTCAAATATGTGTGTTGTCTCCTTTACTGCCACTCTAAGTTTAGAGGGATAGATCAGGGCAGCTCTGTACCCATGTTGGATAAATTTAGAGCAGATCGGGGCCATCTCTCTTCTTTTAAGAGCTGTGTCCGCCGAGAAATCTTGAAAAATCAAAATCCTATTGTCCTCTATAAGGATTGGTTGATTTTTATGAAAATACTGCAATAGTAAGTTTTTATCTTGGTAATTAAGTAGTCTTGCGATTACAGGTCTAGGTCTATTACTATTCCTACTGTCTGAGCGGGGGGTACCTATTCTGTGGGCTCTCTCTACTATGATCGGTGGGTGTGTGGGTGGAATTTTTAGAGCTTTGGTAAGTGTGTCAGAAATAAAAGAATCAAGATTTTCAAATTGTTTTCTCTCAGGAAGACCTATTATTCTTATATTGTTCCGTCTGGAACGGTTTTCAAGATCTTCCAGCCTATCAATTATTTTTTGCAAGTTTTTAGTTGAGGCCTCAAGCTTAGCACTATGTGAAGTTGCCTGGTCTTCCAAATCTGAGACCCTCTGCTCTACTTACTGCAGTCTATTCGAGAACTGCCTTACCTCTTGAGTTAAGGAGGAAATATCTTGTTTAATTTCAGATTTGAGTGTCTCAAATTTAGGTGCAAGTGCATCTGCAATATTGGTCACTAAGGTCTGCATATTGAGAGTTTCTGGTAATGCTACGACATTAATAGAATTTAATTGAGGGTCAGAAGCCTGATCCTGTATATTCTTGAGTTTCCTATCCCTCTGCCTACCTGCCATATTCGGAGAAGGTGTTTTAGAAGGGTTAGAGAGGAATTTATCCATATACCACGTGATTAAAAAATTTAAGTGAAGAAGAAAACGTTTAATATGACGTTTCTAATAAGTGAGTGCAGAAAAAAAGAGAGGAGAAAAAAAAAAAAAAAAAAAAAAAAAAAAAAAAGGGGGGAGAAGAAGTGAAAATGTGATTTATAGTGTTTAAGGATATTTAAGAAAAAAAAAAAAAAAAAAAAAAAAAAAAAAAGGGGGGAGAAGAAGTGAAAATGTGATTTGTAGTGTTTAAGGTTATTTAAGTAAAAAAAAAAAAAAAAAAAAAAGGTGAGGTCGTGCAGTGTAAGGGAAGTGAGAGACTTGTGTAGTGGGGCACAAAAAGCCTGAAAGTGCAAAAAAAAAGCTCTAAGCCATTTAGTGATAAACTCCAGCAAAAGTATAGGGTAGTGTCGGTCTGGTGCTAGAATAAAGTTCTAGAGGAGGAGAAGAAAAAAAAAAAAAAAAAAAAAGAGAAAAGAAAAAAAGGGTTTTAGCCTAAAGCATCAAGTCAATTTTTATCAACTGTTGCGTCTAGTGATTGAGCCTCACAGATATAGGATTATCTACCTCCTAGTATGAAAGGGTGAATCCCATAATTTTAAATTAGAAAATACCACTTGATAAATAGTAATTTAGTCCCAATATTGACAATTTAGACACTATTCACTCTATAATAATTGCAGTATTTCTGCTGATAGCTAAGCATCTCTATACCATCTTGTGTGGTCAGATAGTTTGACAACTGTTTAAATTCAGACAAAATTCCTCCTTATTTCAACAGTTAGACTTATAGGAAGTGTCTTGAATCAGCAAACATTGATTAGGTGTAAAGTAAAAGTCTAGGCCATGGCATGAATCACAAGTATCAATAGAAGGAGGATAGATAACCCTCCTCCCTAGGGTTTAAGTGTTATAATTAGTTAGCTTTCCTAATACATTACAAATTTACTGAATACATTTACAGTTAGAGTAATAAAAACAGAGGAAACAGATTTATCTGCTAATAAACCTCCAAACACATAAGCAGAAGATTTAAATGGAAGTAGATAAGCCACTTCTCTGATACTTGGTAATCACAGCAGTTCTATTAGGAGCTGAGTAACATCCTATGTAGATTTATCATGTTTAAAGCTATTTGATTTAGAACAAAAAGAATAAAGACATTCCTCCCTGTTTCTATACTTAAATTTATAGAAAAAGATCTTTTAGTTTAGCAAACTTTTAAGGGGGACCTTAAAATTAATTACCAAGCTTAGCTAAAAGATGTGTCCCTGTGCTTTTTACCTATGATATATTAGCATGCCCATAGATGAGTTATACAATAACAGCAGCCTTATTTACAGAGCAGGTTAGAATTCCATGACTTTCAGCAGGTTGTGTTGAATTTTAGATGAGAGGACAAAAAGAAAGGCTACATATAACTTATGGCATATATATACATGAATGGCCAAGTATCTCCAAAATTAACCCTTATCCTGCCTTTTCTAGGCAGGCTTTACCAATACAGTGCAAATTTACTGAGAAAAAAAAGAGAAAAAAAAGAAAAAAACACACAAAAAGAAAGAAAAGGAAAAAAAAAACAAAAAAAACCATAGGTTTAACTGCTAGAATAGCTCTAAGCACATGAACAGATTAGATTTCCATGACTTTCAACAAGTTATATCAAGTTTAGGTGAGAGAACGAAAAAGGGAGGCTACATGTAACTTATGGCCTATACACATTTGAGTAGCCAAGTATTTCCAAAGTTAACCCTTATCCTGCCTTTCCTAAGCAGAGACAATTACAGAGTGTCTATTAGGACTTTTCACCTCCTCCCTGGTCTGTATAGTTATAAGTTATGGCACTGGGAAGGGGGGTCTCAACCCTTGGGCACAAACAAAAAGTCACTTGAACGTTACCCAATGTTCCACTCTGGGGACCCCTCTGAAACTGCAGGATTCCTCTTCAGCGTAGACCCCCTCACGCAGCACCGGTGGGAGGGGGAATGCGCTCAGTCACGATTGCCAATTGCAACAAAGAGATCCAGGGACCAATGGTCAGCGGGGGCGACAGGCTCTGTGAGGGGAACTACGGGCTCCAACAAGGCACACCAAACACCAGTGGCGGTCCGCGTCCCTCACGCAGCATCGGTGGGAGGAGACAGCGGACCGTGAGCAGCCGTGAGACCGGACTCCCTGCAGCAAGCAAGAAACTAGGTAAGAAAGATAGCCCAACTCCGCCGAGCCAGCAGCCTCCACACCCGGGCGGAGCAGCGGAACCCACAGGTACAGTCCGGCAGCTGTCACAATTTGGCTTTGTTAGATGGTAAGCAGGCGGGTCGTCTCCCTGAATTCAGCAGCCGAATCAAGGATAGCCTTAGAGCAGGCTCTGGAGCAAAAGTCTCTTAGGTTTGTCAGAGTCTGACCTCCGTTTCTGAATCAAGGAGGGTATGAATGGAATTAGAAAGTTGAGTGAGAAAGGCTTCTCTCCCTATAGCAGGGGAAAATGTCCATTCAGGCCAGAAGGCAGGTCCCCTAGCCGAGGCAGCATGCAATTTTGTGCGATATTGTGGCACTATTCAGATCTAGCAGCGGTTGAATTGCTAAGCAGGCCCCCCAGTGTCCTAGGGTTTTAGGCGCGAAGAGTTCGCCAACAGCTTGCAGTGGAGGTAATGCTGAACAGGTGTCTCACCTGACCACACACCTGTGCTCCTCCTCCTAGATCCAGAGAGCATACAATTTTAAGCAACTTTCTAATTTACTCCTATTATCAATTTTTCTTCATTCTCTTGGCATCTTTATTTTAAAAAGAAGGCATCTAGGCTATTTTTTGGTTCAGACCTCTGGACAGCACTTCTTTATTGGTGGTAAATTTATCCACCAATCAGCAAGAACAACCCAGGTTGTTCATAAAAAATGGGCAAGCATCTAAACTTACATTCTTGCATTTCAAATAAAGATACCAAGAGAATAAAGAAAATTTGATAATAGTAGTAAATTAGAAAGTTGCTTAAAATTGCATTCTCTATCTGAATCACGAAAGACAAAATGTGGGATCAGTGTCCCTTTAAGCCAATGATTAGAGGAATATATGTGCAGACACCAATCAGCAGCTATCGCCCATCTCCTGAGCCTACCTAAGTATGCTGTTCAACAAAGAAAATTAAGAGGACAATATTTAAGGGGGATGATAATTATATATTATAATAAAAAAATATATATACAAATGATGTCCCTGCGTGGGAATAAACAAACATTTTATGTGAAAGCTGTTCCTATCAGCCAATGAGGCTGAGCAATAGATCCCCAGGATGCAGATCAGTCTTTCCTGTTAGTTTTGCCTTTAATATTAATAGCTTTTACTATGGTGAGTGGTTTAATAATAATAAAATATTATGCAGCCCCTCTCCACACATGTGCTGTAGCTTCACAGGTAGCCCTGAGCCTCTGGAGAGGGCAGGGTAACAGTGACATACTGAAATATCTTAACTTTGGCAACGCCTCCGCTCAGTGAAAATACTTTTCGGGGAACCCACAGTACTGAGACAATGGATACCCCACACACATCAAGCCAGATACCTTTTCAATAGGAATGGTGTAACAGTAGCAATGAAGTGTACACTCCTCCTAAATAGTACTGCAGTGCCTTTACACAGTCCTTATTTTTGAGGTGTTAATTGGGGTCCTTGATGAGTTTCAGACCATGCTATCTGTTAATGTGAGTGAGTGTAGGTGTTCCACTATCTGAATTATCTGGCAAGGAAAACTGGCTTTTTAACTCTCACTATGCAGTCTAAGGTTCTACAATCTCTTAAAAGAGATACAGGGGTATATTTATCAATGTGTGAGCGGACATGATACAAAGTGGCGTATCATGTCCACTGCACATCACTGCCCATCGATAAATGCATTTATAATTGCACCAGCAGTTCTTGTAAACTGCTGGTGCAATGCCGCTAGCAGGGGGTGTCAATCAACCCAATCCTATTCGTTTAGGTTGATCTCTGTCTGCCGCCTCAGAGCAGACGGAAAAGTTATGGAGCAGCGGTCTTTAGACCGCTGATTCATAACTTCTGTTTCCGGCAAGCCTGAAGACTTGCCCGAAACAAGGGGCCTCAAGCTCCATACGGAGCTTGATAAATATGCCCCACAGTGTTGAGTCCTCCATGCATTGCAATTTCTGCATCCTACTCAAGTGCAGACTCAGAGGTGAGAAGACAGCCACTTCTTGCTCTGGGGCCAGTCAGCCTATCTTTCTCAAGTTGTAGAGCAAATAGAAGAATATAAAACAGTAGAGAGACACTGCTCCCTGGATCTTCTCTCTGTGGAGGAAACCAGCTCCTCCCTCCACTTAGTCTGTTGCAGCACTGCCCCCTCCAAAGTAAATATTTGACCAGGAATAACTTGAAAGCAGTGATTGGCTCTTACAATTACATGAAATAACTCTTTAGGAACCCTGGGGTTGAATTTACATTAGGTTCCTCCAAACCCCCCTTTGACCTTCCTCGATTGAAATCTTTCTGATATCAGATCCAATGTCAAGGTTTTGGCTTTAGAGGATATTTGCAGCAAGTGATCACAATCCTAAATGGATTCAGATGAAAAACAACTGCAAAAAGATGTTTTCGGTTGTTAAGATGTTGTTATAAAGACTGGCACCTCTAAAGATTTCATTACAGGTATTTGGATTGATCACTTTGTACAGGGTGTATGGAAAATAACAATTTACATGTGTAAAATCAAAACCTTTTTTTGCACCTAAACCATAGCAATATGTGTTAATTAATAATACATTATGGATATAGTGAGCATGTGTGTTGGCTAATTTGTAATGCTAATACTCACTTAGATTCCGAGTTTTGTCGGTAATGGTGTGCGGTGCTAACGAGCCGTTTTCCCTCACCACTCACCTACAGACAACGCTGGTATTACGGGTTTTTACAAACCCGGGGTTAGCCGCAAAAAAGTGAGTGGAGAGCAAAATTTATCTCCACATCTCACCTCAATACCAGCGCTGCTTACGGTAGTGGTAAAACGTTCTCGTGCACGATTTCCCCATAGGAATCAATGGGGGAGAGCCGGCTGAAAAAAAGCCTAACACCTGCAAAAAAAGCAGCAAAAAGCTCCTAACCCAGTCCTATTGATTCCTTTGGGGAAATATATTTTATGTCTACACCTAAAACCCTAACATGAACCCCGAGTCTAAACACCCCTAATCTTACACTTATTAATCGCCCCCGACATCGCCGACACCTGCATTATATTATTAACCCTTAATCTGCCGCTCCGGACACCGCCGCCACCTACATTATAATTATGAACCCCTAATCTGTTGCCCCCAACATCGCCAACACCTACATTATATTTATTAACCCCTAATCTACCGTCCCAATGTCGCCGCAACCTACCTACATTTATTAACCCCTAATCTGCCGCCCCCAACGTCGCCACCACTATATTAAAGTTATTAACCCCTAAACCTAAGTCTAACCCTAACCCTAACACCCACTAACTTAAATATAATTTAAATAAATCTAAATAAATATTCCTATCATTAACTAAATTATTCCTATTTAAAACTAAATACTTACCTATAAAATAAACCCTAAGATAGCTACAATATAACTAATAGTTACATTGTAGCTAGCTTAGGATTTATTTTTATTTTACAGGCAAGTTTGTATTTATTTTAACTAGGTAGAATAGTTATTAAATAGTTATTAACTATTTAATAGCTACCTAGTTAAAATAAAGTCAAATTTACCTGTAAAATAAATCCTAACCTAAGTTACAATTACACCTAACACTACACTATAATTAAATTAATTACCTAAACTAACTACAATTAAATACAATTGAATAACATTATCTAAAGTATGAAACCCCCCCACTAAATTACAGAAAATAATAAAATAATTACAAGTTTTTTAAACTAAATACACCTAATCTAATCCCCCTAATAAAATAAAAAAAGCCCCCCAAAATAATAAAAATCCTTTTGCGGGGCATTGCCCCAAATTAATCAGCTCTATTACCTGTAAAAAAAAATACAATACCCCCACCAACATTAAAACCCACCACCCACACACCCAACCCTACTCTAAAACCCACCCAATACCCCCTTAATAAAACTTAACACTAACCCCTTGAAGATCACCCTACCTTGAGAAGTCTTCACCCAGCCGGGCCGAAGTCCTCAACGAAGCCGGGCAAAGTGGTCCTCCAGATGGGCAGAAGTCTTCATCAAAGCCGGCCAGTAGAAGTCCTCCAGACGGGCAGAAGTCTTCATCCAGGCAGCATCTTCTATCTTCATCCATCCGGCGCGGAGCGGGTCCATCTTCAATACATCCGACACGGAGCATCCTCTTCAAACAAAGTCCAACTGAAGAATGAAGGTTCCTTTAAATGATGTCATCCAAGATGGTGTCCCTTGAATTCCGATTGGCTGATAGAATTCTATCAGCCACTCGGAATTAAGGTAGGAAAAATCCTATTGGCTGATTGGATCAGCCAATAGGATTGAAGTTCAATCATTGAGGACTTCGTTGAGGACTTCGGCCCGGCTGGGTGAAGACTTCTCAAGGTAGGGTGGGTTTTAGAGTAGGGTTGGGTGTGTGGGTGGTGGGTTTTAATGTTGGGGGGTATTGTATTTTTTTACAGGTAAGAGAGCTGTTTACTTTGTGGCAATGCCCTGCAAAAGGCCCTTTAAAGGGCTATTTGTAATTTAGTATAGGGTAGGGATTTTTATTATTTTGGGGGACTTTTTTATTTTATTAGGGGGATTAGATTAGGTGTAATTAGTTTAAAAAACTTGTAATTATTTTATTATTTTCTGTAATTTAGTGTTTTTTTCCCGTACTTTAGATAATTTTTTTAATTGTATTTAATTGTAGTTAGTTTAGGTAATTGATTTAATTAAAGTGTAGTGTTAGGTGTAATTGTAACTTAGGTTAGGATTTATTTTACAGGTAAATTTGTATTTATTTTAGCTAGATAGCTATTAAATAGTTAATAACTATTTAATAACTATTGTACATAGTTAAAATAAATACAAAGTTGCCTGTAAAATAAAAATAAATCCTAAGGTAGCTACAATGTAACTATTAGTTATATTGTAGCTATCTTAGGGTTTATTTTATAGGTAAGTATTTAGTTTTAAATAGGAATAATTTAGTAAATGATAGCAATTTTATTTAGATTTGTTTAAATTATATTTCAGTTAGGGGGGTGTTAGGGTTAGACTTAGATTTAGGGCTTAATACATTTAATATAGTTGCGGCAACGTTGGGGGCGGCAGATTAGGGGTTAATAAATGTAGGTAGGTGTCGGCGATGTTAGGGATGGCAGATTAGGGGTTAATAAAATTAAACTAGTGTTTGCAAAGCGGGAGGGCGGCGGTTTAGGGGTTAATATATTTTTTTATAGTGGCGGCGATGTCCGGTTCGGCAGATTAGGGGTTAAACATTTTTATTTAGTGTTTGCGATGGGGGGGGGGGGGGGGCTCGGTTTAGGGGTTAATAGGTAGTTTATGGGTGTTAGTGTACTTTTTAGCACTTTAGTTAAGTTTTATGTTACGGCGTTAGCCCCTAAAACTCTTAACTACTGACTTTTAAATGCGGTATCAGTCTTGATAGGAGAGGGTCTACCGCTCACTTTTGGTTAGACTCCTAATACCGGCATTATGCAAGTCCCATAGAAAATATAGGATACGCAATTGACGTAAGTGGATTTGCGGTATTTTCGAGTCTGACCAAAAAAGTGAGCGGTGAGCCTATCATTTCAAGACTCGTAATAACGCTGCTTTTTAACCCTAACGCAAGACTCGTAATCTAGGTGACTGTGTTAGTGGTGGTTTCACATTTATTAATAATAGTCTTGAGTTTTTCAGTTTTACAAGATTTTGGTCTACAATCAAGAGGAACAGTGTGTAAATGAATATCTTATCAAAGAAAGCGGACACAACATATACCATTTTGTGTAATGGGATTATACCTATTCATATACTATAAAACATGAAATTGCAATTTTATAAGTTTTGTATCATTGAAATTATGGAGTTGCAAAAATCTTGCTAAAAGTTTACATTCTTACTGCAGAGGATGGGTTTTTCTTGGCAGAATAGCAGCATTACAAAAGATTATAATATTTGAAAAAATTGTTAAAAAACTTAAAAATGTTCAATCTTTAAAAAACATCTACTTTGTATATTCTAAGAAAACATTTTAAATAGATATGATCAATGCCACAACCTGGCAGTATTTCTATTAATGTCACCATTAAGGAAAATGGCATCTTTTAAACACAAGACTTTTGGACTTTTTTAAAAAAAAAACCTGTGCAAAACTTCTGTAAAGCCACCAAAATAAAATGGCGAAGAATCTGATCTTGTTCATGCCCACGTGATTGCCAAGACAAATTATAAAAAATGGCATCTTTGGGTATTTTTAGTTTGGTTTTTCCACTTGCAACATGTTTTATTTCAAAAAATCTTGGAAAACTTTCAAATAAGTAAAATTGCTGATTTGGGACGCTATCAAGTGTCTATAGCTGTCAAATTAATCAAAGTAAATATGGTCCAAAAACCTGTTGATACTGGACTGTCCCATGGTATATAGGACTGTTCCATGGTAAATATACGGCCATTTATCAGTGAGGTGATAACACATTTTAGTGTCCAATAAACACATTAACTAAATTTAAAAAGTGCATATTGGTTGGCAAAAAAGAGTCAATGGAGGCGGTGGGAACCTCCAAATGACGGTCAAGTATGGCCGCAATATTGTGAGCTGCTCCTGATCTCAGACTCTTTTATTCAATATCTGAGGCTATCAAGCCAGCAAGTGAGGCTTTCTTACTATAGACAGAAATGCAAGTCTGGCATTGGTTAATGTTTAGAGCTTTTCCTTTCTCTGAGAGCGTGAGCTCCTTTATTTTGGTTTACTAACTTGTGTATGGCATATGTAAAACTTTTTTATTAGTGTACTAGTCGTATTCATTCATATTCCTATAAAGTGATCTCTGTTTAGACTATTTCATATGTTATTAGTTTCACTGACTTATGCAATATAAATAAGGCTCCTAATGTTTAACTTTGGTTGGTTTTAGTACCTATGGAGATCTAATCCTTTTGTGACCCAAGAGTAGCCTTCTATCTACAACAATTCCTTTTGGTGATATGTATTACACTATGATGGTTTAGAGGTGCATGAGTGGCCTACGCTTTGCTCAGAAGGTTTTACTGATGGATATTTTAAAAGGAGATTTTTAAGGGTTTTACAGTAAGAGTACCTTGTGTGTTATCTACTCAGCATAGCATGTAAATGTATTAATACATGTACCACATGATTTGTTTATTTGTTCTGTATATTGTGTGATTTTTTGACTATACACTGACTGGTTTCTATTATGAAAAAAATAAGGTTACTAAACTGAGTGCAATTGTCTATTGAGCAAGAAGCTTTAGAGCTCTTAGTTCATATATAGTTTCTAGTTTCAGTATGGGATGCCAGCTTTCAATGTCTTTCAATGTCATGCCAGACTATATCACATTGAATTGACACATTTACTTGTATCAATGGTATTATTTTATCCTTTCTAATATGTGACATGTTTTGTCCTCTCTTTTGTAAACTTTATAAACATTACAATAAAAAAAAGTCAATGAGGATTGGCTGATAGATTGTAATCGAACCCCTTGAGTGTTCCTATGAGTGTTCTTGATGGTTTATATTACCCTCACAGCAAAAGATTATTTGATAGGCAAATAGATGTTTTATTCCATTACATTCTAAAACCCTATACTGTTTGCATAGGATGAATATGACACAGCACTATTTAAACATGTTAAATAGTTTTCATAAAACATATTAAAGTCTTTTATTTTGGAAGTGTATGTATGTGTACAACTGGGCCTTTAGGACTGGCTGCTCACTGACTGGTAAGCAAAACTCCCACTACTTTACTGGTAGACTTTAACACGCCTCCCTGAGCATCCACTTTACAAAAATGTAATACATATTAAAATGCCCTCTTTTAGATTTAACAATGAAAATGTATTACTTTATTGTCCTTGTAAATCAAAACCAGCATTTTCTTAAACTTTATAGGTACAGAGGAATGCTTCAAATTAGCAACGGTTTGTTAAATTCTTTATTAAAAAAAACATCCCTAACTGATCATTTATTTGAGATGAACCATCTTTATTGCGTGCATCTAGTTTAGCCGTTTATAAAATGAAATACACATGGATGGTCTAGATAACTGGTTTTTAAACCTGTCCTCAGGCCTCCCTAAGAGGCCAGATTTTCAGGATTACCTTGGATGAGAGCAGGTAAAATCTATAGGCTAGATTACGAGTCTTGTGTTAGGCTTAAAAAGCAGCGTTGGCTGGTCCTAACGCTGCTTTTTAATGCCTGCTGGTATTACGAGTCTTGCAGGTACAGGTGTACCTCTCACTTTTTTTGGCCAGACTTGGAAATACCGCAAATCCACTTACGTCAATTGCGTATCCTCTTTTTTCAATGGGACTTGCATAGCGCCAGTATTACGAGTCTGCCAAAAAGTGAGCGGTACACCCTCTCCTGTCAACACTGGTACTGCATTTTAAAGTCAGTAGTTAAGAGTTTTACACTACAACGCCGTAGTATAAAACTCTTAACTAAAGTGCTAAAAAGTACTACCTATTAACCCCTTATCTGCCGAACCGGACATCGCTGCCACTATAATAAATATATTAACCCCTAAACTGCCACACTCCCGCCTCACAAACATTAGTTAAATATTATTAACCCCTAATCTACCGGCCCCAACATCGACGTCACCTACCTATATTTAGTAACCCCTAATCTGTCGTCCCCAACGTCGCCGCCACTATAGTAAAGTTATTAACCCCTAAACCTAAGTCTAACCCTAAACTTAACACCCCCTAACATAAATATAATTAAAAGAAATCTAAATAAAATTACTATAATAACTAAATAATTCTTATTTAAAACTAAATACTTACCTATAAAATAAACCCTAAGCTAGCTACAATGTAACTAATAGCTACATTGTATCTATCTTAGGGTTTATTTTTATTTTACAGGCAAGTTTGTATTTATTTTAACTAGGTAGAATAGTTACTAAATAGTTAATAACTATTTACTAACTACCTAGCTAAAATAAATACAAATTTACCTGTAAAATAAAACCTAACCTAAGTTACAATTACACCTAACACTACACTATAATTAAATTAATTCCCTAAATTAAATACAATTAAAAACAATGAAATAAAATTATCTAAAGTACAAAAAAAAACAAACACTAAATTACAGAAAATAATAAACAAATTACATGATTTTTAAACAAATTACACCTAATCTAATCCCCCTAACAAAATAAACCCCCCCCCAAAATAAAAAAGCCCTACCCTACACTAAATTACAAACAGCCCTTAAAAGGACCTTTTGCGGGGCATTGCCCCAAAGTAATCAGCTCTCTTACCTGTAAAAAAAATTACAAATCCCCCCCAACATTAAAACCCACCACCCACACAACCAACCCTACTCTAAAACCCACCCAATACCCCCTTAAAAAAACCTAACGCTAACCCCTTGAAGATCACCTTACCGGGAGAAGTCTTCACCCAACCGGGCCGAAGTCCTCAACGAAGCCGGGTTGCATCAGCCAATAGAATTTTCCTACCTTTATTCCGATTGGCTGATAGAATTCTATCAGCCAATTGGAATTGAAGGGACGCCATCTTGGATGACGTCACTTAAAGGTACCTTCATTCTGTGTTAGCCGTCGATTGAAGAGGATGCTCCGCGTCAGATGTCTTGAAGATGGACCCGCTCCACGCTGGATGGATAAAGATAGAAGATGCAATCTGGATGAAGACTTCTGCCCGTCTGGAGGACCACTTCGCCCGGCTTGGATGAAGACTTCTCCCGGCTTCGTTGAGGATTTCGGCCCGGTTGGGTGAAGACTTCTCCCAGTAAGATAATCTTCAAGGGGTTAGTGTTAGGTTTTTTAAGCGGGTATTGGGTGGGTTTAAAGTAGGGTTGGTTGTGTGGGTGGTGGGTTTTAATGTTGGGGGGATTTGTAATTTTTTTTACAGGTAAGAGAGCTGATTACTTTGGGGCAATGCCCCGCAAAGGCCCCTTTAAGGGCTATTTGTAATTTAGTGTAGGGTAGGGCTTTTTTATTTGGGGGGGGGGGGGCTTTTTTATTTTGTTAGAGGGATTAGATTAGGTGTAATTAGTTTAAAAATCTTGTAATTTGTTTATTATTTTCTGTAATTTAGTGGGTTTTTTGTACTTTAGATAATTTTATTTAATTTTGGGAATTAATTCAATTATAGTGTAGTTTTAGGTGTAATTGTAACTTAGGTTAGGTTTTATTTTACAGGTAAATTTGTATTTATTTTAGCTAGGTAGTTAGTAAATAGTTATTAACTATTCTACCTAGTTAAAATAAATACAAACTTGCCTGTAAAATAAAAATAAACCCTAAGATAGATACAATGTAACTATTAGTTATATTGTAGCTAGCTTAGGGTTTATTTTATAGGTAAGTATTTAGTTTTAAATAGGAATAATTTAGTTAATTATAGTAATTTTATTTAGATTTCTTTTAATTATATTTAAGTTAGCGGGTGTTAGGTTTAGGGTTAGACTTAGGTTTAGTAGTTAAAAACTTTAATATAGTGGCGGCGACGTTGGGGGCGGCAGATTAGGGGTAAATAAATGTAGGTAGGTGGCGTCGATGTTAGGGACGGCAGATTAGGGATTAATAATATTTTACTAATGTTTGCGAGGCGGGAGTGCGGTGGTTTAGGGGTTAATATGTTTATTGTAGTGGCAACGACGTTGGGTGCAATAATAATAATAAGTGTAGGTAGGTTGCGGCGACATTGGGGGGCGGCATATTAGGGGTTCATAAATATAATGTAGGTGTCGGCGATGTTGGGAGCAGCAGATTAGGGGTTCATAAGTATAATGCAGGTGGTGGCGGTGTCCGGAGCGCCAGATTAGGGGTTAATAATATAATGTAGGTGGCGGCGATGTCGGGGGCAGCAGATTAGGGGTTAATAAGTGTAAGACTAGGGGTGTTTAGACTCGGGATTCATGTTAGGGTGTTAGGTGTAGACATAAAATGTATTTCCCCATAGGAATCAATGGGGCTGCGTTAAGGAGCTTTACGCTGCTTTTTTGCAGGTGTTAGACTTTTTTTCAGCTGGCTCTCCGTGTTGATTCCTATGGGGAAATCGTGCACGAGCACGTTACACCAGCTCACCGCTAGCGTAAGCAGCGCTGGTATTGGATTGCGGTAAGGAGCAAAATTTTGCTCAACGCTCACTTCTTGTCTGGGTTGTAAAAACCCGTAATACCAGAGCTGTCTGTAAGTGAGCGGTAAGCATAAACTGCTCGTTAGCACCGCACAGCCTCTAACGCAAAACTCGTAATCTAGGTGTATGTTTACTAATCAGCTGATTATTTTACCTGTGCTCCAGTTCAGATATCCTCTAAATCTGGCCTTTTAGGGAGCATTGAGGACAGTTTGAAAATCAGTGGTCTAGATATATAATTCACTCTAAGTATAGATTGGTTAAAATGAATATCACTGATCCCTGTAATCATTTTACCACTCACTGAGTGTGAAGGAAAAGGAAAACCATGTCAGACAACAAGCTAAATAGCATTATTATTGACTATCAAATAAAAGCTTGAGTAGATTGGTTAATTCATCTTGTAGCATCTTCTTAAGGGCATGCATCTCTCATCAAAACTCCATATCCTTCTCTCTTAAAAAGAAAAAAGACTGTTTCATTATTAAGACAATAGATTTAGTCCCTAGAACTCATCTTTCATGTGTTAATTTTTGTTTCCTTTGGATGGCTGTGCATAACTTCTGGTGCTTGTCAATGTGAATATCATTCTATTACTACAGTAATGCTATTAAAAGCAATAAGAAGTATGTTGGTGTGATTATGGGCTGACAGCAAAATATCAACAGAAGCTATTTTAATTCCCTAGACAAAACATGACGCAGGCAATTTTTTCCCTATTAAAATAGGGTTATTTCATTTATAACATCAGGGCTATGTATGTGACACACTATTTGAGGAAAATCACACCATGAATTGAAAAATCAAATTGAGCAAAATTCTATGACACTAGCCTCCGAAATATTTAACAACCTTTTTGTATTTTATACTCCTGTCACATTAAAGGCATTCAGTACAATAACTCAATAGAATAAAGTTACATTGTAATCAGTTTGCAACATACGTTTATATTATTATAGCTAACTGCCCAAATGTAGACGTCACTACAATGTTATTGAAATGGTTAAATGTCTTACAAAAGTACATACAGTATTATAAATGTTATCGATTTTCTTTCTACAGAATTGTTGTATGCTATAACAATATTATCTTTTTAACGCTTTATAACACTTTTATTACAGTATATTTCTATTTTCAGAACAAGACTTAATTTCAACAACTTTAGAAATTCCAAATAAGCTATAAAATGCTCTTTTTTCTTCAAATATCATTTTTAATCAGGCGATTGTATTTTTACGTTTCACTTGCATCTGGATAATCTAATTTGCAAACATATTGTGTAATATTATATTAAAACCATTTGGTAATGGATAAATAAATGAATGCTATGGAATATTTTTCCAAGTTGGCCGGTATGTAACGTTACATACTAATCACAATCATATATACTATATATATATATATATATATATATATATATATATACTAATTGTCTGTCTTTAGTTTGCCTGTTATCCCAGTGCACATGTTTATCTGTGTGTGCATGGAGGCTGTGACATACTGCCAGTGATGCGGTGCGAGGCGAAGCAGCTGCTTGGCTCCGCGTCACATCGCTTCTAAAAATCAAATATTTCATCTCTGAGTGCTTAGCTATGCAACCTGATGCAGCAGAGTGCTCAGAGATGAAAAAGCAGGACACACTGAGCGCGCAAATAGCTCATAATAAGGTATTCTAACAAATAAGGTATTCTAACAAATAGCTCATAATAAGGTATTCTAACAAATAAGGTATTCTAACAAAGAGCTCATAATAAGGTATTCTAACAAATAAGGTATTCTAACAAATAGCTCATAATAAGGTATTCTAACAAATAAGGTATTCTAACAAATAGCTCATAATAAGGTATTCTAACAAATAAGGTATTCTAACAAATAGCTCATAATAAGGTATTCTAACAAATAAGGTATTCTAACAAATAGCTCATAATAAGGTATTCTAACAAATAAGGAATTCTAACAAATAGCTCATAATAAGGTATTCTAACAAATAAGGTATTCTAACAAATAGCTCATAATAAGGTATTCTAACAAATAAGGTATTCTAACAAATAGCTCATAATAAGGTATTCTAACAAATCAGGGGCGCGATCCGATATCGATCGCAGTTTGCGGCGCAAGCGAGGGAACCGGCGTCGCCCGCAGTTTCAGCTCGCAACTCAAGCCATCCCATATAGGTCGCCGTCAGATGCTAACGTGCCGTAAGTCTCACAAACCAGCGATGTCCAGAAATCTGCGTAAGTACAAATTTCTGGCGTCGCCAGTGACTTGCGGCACGTTAGAAACTGCCGGCGCCTATAAAACCTGACTAAAGTTTAAAACACCCGCACTGTCTAACACGCCTCCCTAACATAGCCCGCACTGTCTAACACGCCTCCCTAACATAGCCCGCACTGTCTAACATGCCTCCCTAACATAGCCCGCACTGTCTAACACGCCTCCCTAACATAGCCCGCACTGTCTAACACGCCTCCCTAACATAGCCCGCACTGTCTAACCCTCTATCCGCTATCCCCCCTCACTAGCCTAACAATAAAAAAGCTATTAACCCCTAAACCGCCGCTCCTTTACCCCGCCGCAACCTAATAAAGTTATTAACCCCTAAACCGCCGCTCCCGTACCCCGCCGCCAGCTATATTATATCTATAACACCCTAAAGTGAGCCCCTAACACCGCCTCCATCTATATTAAAATTATTAACCCCTAATGTAAGCCCCTTACACCGCCGCCATCTCTATTAAAATGATTAACCCCTAATTTAATCTACCTACCCCGCCGCCAGCTATATTATCTATATTAACCCTAAGTATATTATAGTTAATATAGGTATTACATTATATATATTAACTATATTAACCCTAATTATATTAGGGTTAATATAGTTAATATAGTTACTATAGTATTTATATTAACTATATTAACTCTATCTAACCCTAACTAAATTTATATTAAATTAATCTAATTCATTTATAAACTAAAATATTCCTATTTAAATCTAAATACTTACCTATAAAATAAACCCTAAGATAGCTACAATATAATTAATAATTACATTGTAGCTATGTTAGGGTTAATATTTATTTTACAGGTAAATTGTTAATTATTTTAACTAGGTATAATAGATATTAAATAGTTATTAACTATTTAATATCTACCTAGTTAAAATAATTACCCAATTACCTGTAAAATAAATCCTAACCTAAGTTACAAATACACCTACACTATCAATAAATTTAATAAACTACAAACATCTATCTAAAAATACAATTAAATTAACTAAACTAAATTACAAAAAAAAACAAACACTAAATTACAAAAAATAAAAAAAAGATTAGAAGATATTTAAGCTAATTACACCTATTCTAAGCCCCCTAATAAAATAATAAACCCCCAAAATAAAAAAAATTCCCTGCCCTATTCTAAATTCAACAAATTTCAAAGCTCTTTACCTTACCAGCCCTTAAAAGGGCCTTTTGTGGGGCATGCCCCAAAGAATTCAGCTCTTTTGCATACAACAAATACAATACCCCCCCCCATTACAACCCACCACCCACATACCCCTATTCTAAACCCACCCAAACCCCCCTTAAAAAAGCCTAACACTACCCCCCTGAAGATCTCCCTACCTTGTCTTCACCACACCGGGCCGAACTCCTGATCCGATCCGGGCGATGTCTTCCTCCAAGCGGCAAAGAAGAATTCTTCCTCCGGCGATGTCATCCTCCAAGTGGCAAAGAAGAATTCTTCCTCCGGCGACGTCTTCCTCCAAGCGGCAGCAAAGTCTTCATTCTTCCGGCGGCATCTTCAATCTTCTTTCTTCGCTCCGCCGCCGCGGAGCATCCATCCCGGCCGACTGCTGAACTTGGAATGAGGTACCTTTAAATGACGTCATCCAAGATGGCGTCCGCCGAATTCCGATTGGCTGATAGGATTCTATCAGCCAATTGGAATTAAGTTAAAAAAATCTGATTGGCTGATTGAATCAGCCAATCAGATTCAAGTTCAATCCGATTGGCTGATCCAATCAGCCAATCAGATTGAGCTCGCATTCTATTGGCTGATCGGAACAGCCAATAGAATGCGAGCTCAATCTGATTGGCTGATTGGATCAGCCAATCGGATTGAACTTGAATCTGATTGGCTGATTCAATCAGCCAATCAGATTTTTTTAACTTAATTCCGATTGGCTGATAGAATCCTATCAGCCAATCGGAATTCGGCGGACGCCATCTTGGATGACGTCATTTAAAGGTACCTCATTCCAAGTTCAGCAGTCGGCCGGGATGGATGCTCCGCGGCGGCGGAGCGAAGAAAGAAGATTGAAGATGCCGCCGGAAGAATGAAGACTTTGCTGCCGCTTGGAGGAAGACGTCGCCGGAGGAAGAATTCTTCTTTGCCGCTTGGAGGATGACATCGCCGGAGGAAGAATTCTTCTTTGCCGCTTGGAGGAAGACATCGCCCGGATCGGATCAGGAGTTCGGCCCGGTGTGGTGAAGACAAGGTAGGGAGATCTTCAGGGGGGTAGTGTTAGGCTTTTTTAAGGGGGGTTTGGGTGGGTTTAGAATAGGGGTATGTGGGTGGTGGGTTGTAATGGGGGGGGGGGGGTATTGTATTTGTTGTATGCAAAAGAGCTGAATTCTTTGGGGCATGCCCCACAAAAGGCCCTTTTAAGGGCTGGTAAGGTAAAGAGCTTTGAAATTTGTTGAATTTAGAATAGGGCAGGGAATTTTTTTTATTTTGGGGGTTTATTATTTTATTAGGGGGCTTAGAATAGGTGTAATTAGCTTAAATATCTTGTAATCTTTTTTTTATTTTTTGTAATTTAGTGTTTTTTTTTTTTGTAATTTAGTTTAGTTAATTTAATTGTATTTTTAGATAGATGTTTGTAGTTTATTAAATTTATTGATAGTGTAGGTGTATTTGTAACTTAGGTTAGGATTTATTTTACAGGTAATTGGGTAATTATTTTAACTAGGTAGATATTAAATAGTTAATAACTATTTAATATCTATTATACCTAGTTAAAATAATTAACAATTTACCTGTAAAATAAATATTAACCCTAACATAGCTACAATGTAATTATTAATTATATTGTAGCTATCTTAGGGTTTATTTTATAGGTAAGTATTTAGATTTAAATAGGAATATTTTAGTTTATAAATGAATTAGATTAATTTAATATAAATTTAGTTAGGGTTAGATAGAGTTAATATAGTTAATATAAATACTATAGTAACTATATTAACTATATTAACCCTAATATAATTAGGGTTAATATAGTTAATATATATAATGTAATACCTATATTAACTATAATATACTTAGGGTTAATATAGATAATATAGCTGGCGGCGGGGTAGGTAGATTAAATTAGGGGTTAATAATTTTTATATAGGTGGCGGCGGTGTAAGGGGTCAGATTAGGGGATAGATAAGGTAGATGACAGCGGTGTAAGGGGTTCTAATTAGGGGATAGATAAGGTAGATGGCGGCGGTTTTAGGGGCTCACAGTAGGGGGTTAGTTTATGTAGATGGCGGCGGGGTCCTGGAGAGGCGGTTTAGGGGGTAATAACTTTATTAGGGATTTCGGGGGGGGGGGGGTGGATCGCGGTTGACAGGGAGATAGACATTGCGCATGCGTTAGGTGTTAGGTTTATTTTAGAAGATCGCGGTTGACAGGGAGATAGACATTGCGCATGCGTTAGGTGTTAGGTTTATTTTAGCAGCCAGTTTAGGGAGTTACGGGGCTCCAATAGTCAGCGTAAGGCTTCTTACGGCTGCTTTTTGTGGCGAGGTGAAAATGGAGTAAGTTTTCTCCATTTTCACCACGTAAGTCCTTACGCTGCATATTGGATACCAAACTGCGCTGGTTTGGTATACCTGCCTATGGCCCAAAAAACTACGGGCGACGGCAGAAATATACGCGCGTAACTTCTAGGTTACGCCGTATATAGGATACCAAATCAGCGTAAATATTGGCGTCGCCGGCTTTTGCGGGCGACGCTTTATATCGGATCGACCCCCAGGTATTCTAACAAATAGCTCATAATAAGGTATTCTAACAAATAAGGTATTCTAACAAATAGCTCATAATAAGGTATTCTAACAAATAAGGTATTCTAACAAATAGCTCATAATAAGGTATTCTAACAAATAAGGTATTCTAACAAATAGCTCATAATAAGGTATTTTACATATATATACAGTATATGTATGTATATATATATATATATATATATATATATATATATTTATATATATATATATATAGTATAAATATATATATATATATATATATATATATATATATGTGTGTGTGTGAGTATGCGTGTATATAAATTTAGACCTAGATTACAAACAATCATATTTTGCTTTCATGAAGGTCTGAGAAAATCCTGCAATACCCCTATTTCTTATAGTTTGTATTTGTTTTCTAATAAAACAATTTTTGCTAATTCAAATGGATGCTCTTCTTGTTATTTGGAACATCTTAGAAAAAAAAGCAAAAAATAAGATATATTGCAACACAAGTACATTTATTGGGGTAGATTTAACAAGTGCCGAGCGGACATGATTTGCTGTAGTGAATGATGTCTGGCCGACATACGCTGTCATCATTTAACATTGCATAAGCATTTCAAGTAAAATATTTGTAGGAGATGGGGAGGTGGAAATGAGGCACTAGAAATAGCACTAGGGGTTAAAAATACTATGGATAAAGTGATATCTTACTATTATATTAGTGTGTATTTAGAGAGTTAAAGGCTTGTAGATGTTGAAATCGCATCAGATTAGATAATTAGCGACAGGTGTAAATGTTGAAATCACTAAAGCACTAGTGACAAGATGTAAAACATAAATAAACAACAATGTATTACAAATGTAACCCTGTTAATAGAAAAGCAAAAATCTTAGTGCTATAAAATGGGCATGTAAAATATACAATAAAAAATTATAAAATACCTAAGTGTTGCAACACTGATTTATAAATTCAAGTTATTTTGATTAGCACTAAAAACAGTAGGTTTTCTGAGTGGAGACTTTTCTAAAGTATACAAAGGGTTAAACCACAAAAACGGTTATAAAAGTTATATGAGCGGTGATACAATGTATCAGATAAAAGTCAATCCTTGCAATGATGCCGTTAGGGATTTATATCATGCAGTTATTTTCAGATTATAATCCCATATGCAGCAATATTAGCTGTGTAGTGGAGTAATAATGGCAAATATCAGATGACAGCGGTATTAACGTTTGTAAATGAACAGGAATTTTTGTAATTTTAAGTCAGTTCACTGAATATTCCATTTAGGTAAGGGGTATTAGTATAAATGTTCTTACCCTTATTTGAAGATGAATCCAGCTAGCCTTATTTGCAGCGTTCTGTCTTATTCCCCAGCGCTTGCCGCATTTACTTACTCCGTATTTCCGGCAGCCTCTCAGGTGGGCGAGTTCCGGGAGGTCAATTGCCCTATGACCTGAGTCCCGGCCTGGATCCTCTGTGCCCGTAAACGTAAGGGCAGACACCTCAAGCTGTAGTCTTTTTTTTATATACTTGCGCAAGTTATTCCTTAGAAGGTTCTTACTTGAAGTCTTTCCTGCACTTTAGTACTGAACGTACGCAGGTAATTCTCCGGTCTCCTTCTGGTGTAGTAGAAAGTCACACTCCCATTGACATGTGTCGCCAGGTGTTCTGGCTCATATAACTTTTGTAACCGTTTTTGTGGTTTAACCCTTGGTATACTTTAGAAAATTCTCCACTCAGAAAACCTACTGTTTTTAGTGCTAATCAAAATAACTTGAATTTATGAATCAGTGTTGCAACACTTAGGTATTTTATAATTTTTTATTGTATATTTTACATGCTCATTTTATAGCACTAAGATTTGTGCTTCTCTATTAATAGGGTTATATTTGTAATAAATTGTTGTTTATTTATGTTTTACATCTTGTCACTAGTGCTTTAGGGATTTCAACATTTACAAGACCTTTATATGTTTTACACCTGTCGCTAATTATTTAATCTGATGTGATTTCAACATCTACAAGCCTTTAACTCTCTAAATACACACCAATATAATAGTAAGATATCACTTTATCCATAGTACTTTTAACCCCTAGTGCTATTTCTAGCGCCTCATTTCCACCTCCCCATCTCCTTCAAATTATTCACTATCTAGGAAGAATATAGTAGGAATTAGAGGCTTAGGTGCTATTAACTCTAGCGCTTTTTTACTTACCCCCCTTTTTTTCTAGTAAAATATTTGTGCAATGCCGCCCCCTGTACTTTCGCGGCCGCTAGCAGGGGGTGTAAATCATCCCGATTGTATCGGATCGGAATATTTGCAGTCCGTCACTGAAAAGGTGGCGGAGAAGTTAAGGAGCAGCGGTCTAACAACCGCTGCTTCTTAACTTACATTTCAGGTGATCCTGAAGCTTTGGGAGTAGAGAGCAGCATCCTCTGCATAAGTGCATAAACACTTAAATGTAAAGTTTAATGAATGAAAGTGCCCGGTTTTTAATGAGTATTTTTTTAAAAACAGGCACTTTCTCATTAAACTTTACATTCACTTTAACTTGCTGTTTTTGAGGCTGTACCGCAAGATTTTTTCAAAATGTAATCTGCAGCTTGAAAAATGGAGCCCCAAAATCATAATCAAAGGCTCACAAATATACATAGTGTGATCTGGAAAGCAGACTCCAAATAATGTCTCACAATGTGTCAATGTGTGACATCACAGCTCCGCAAATAGTAATGAGTATCTGATAGCATTGCTAAAATATTTGATGTAATTCTTTTTTTCCCTTTATTTGTATTGTGATCTTCATTGTTTTATCCTAGTAGAAGAGCCCACCCGGTTCCCTGCTGGACAAAAGAGTGCAAAAACAAACATAATGCAGAAGGCTCCCTTCCTTGCCCATCACAGTTTCTGTGTGATAATATAGTATGGCATATAGAGTAACATTTTGCTTTTGATTTCACTCCCCCCAGCGATTCCAGTCCAATAAAAGAGCTAGTAAACAATATATCTGATTGTTGTCTGGTTAATGCACCAATGAAGTGCCCTTTGTCTTTTGCATGTTTTTTTAGATGCTCGATGGCTTACCCTATATCAATTAGAGAGGAGCGGAACATGACTATTGAAAGATAAATCTTTTTGGAGTATTGAATCTTTGTGAATATTTTCTTTTTTGTGTGTGTCACTGAATGTTGTTTTATACCTTATAGGGTGACTCTAATCATATTGTAAGAGCTGCCTCTTAAATGATTACAACTTCTAAAACTAGTAATGAGTAAGGGTCCAATTTTGTTAGCATTGTCACAATATCGCTATTTTATAAAGGAATTTGCATAGCAATTGAGATTATCAGTAACTATTCTAAAGGGCTGAAATTAGTGCTTAAGTATCTCACCAAGAGGCATTTTACTATACTGTTCTGTGCTTCTCTGACACTCGCGGACTGTTAAAAACAGTATTGCTACCTGCAGCAAAGGTGTAATGTAAATGATACATTTAGACAGGGCAATTCTTGTGGAAACCAAACTGAACCTCTTTTGTTACAATACAATAGTAAAACTAGGATATGAATAAGAAACCTATATGAGCTGGGGGATTATGGGTATGTTGTATATGTGTATATACCTTTTGTTATAGCAGCATACTGTAAAATACTATAGTATGCATTTAAAGTAAGTTTGTTTTATATGAAAAAAAATTTTAAACTTTGGGAGTTCATAGACTTTCCATGGGAATAACCTGTATTTTAATGGGAAATCATCACTTGGAGTTTCTTATGTTGTAAAGAATGTCTGCCAACTTAAGGGCCCCTTTTCAAATATACCTGTCTCAAAAGCCTTTCAGTGGCAAGATCAGTTATAAATCTACTGAATGTACTGTGAAACATAGTTTACATATCTATAAACTGTTACTAAAAGATACTTTGAAAACATGTCCCCTTCACACTGCTGAGATTAACATTCACTGTCTATGTTGAACAGACAGTGAGCCCAAAAGTTTACTATGGAAAGCACATCCCCACTCATTTGTGCAGTGAGGGACAGCACACTTTTTTTTATAACATTTCAACTGGCAGATGGATTGCAAAATGTGCAATACTGAAATGAGCCTTTCTCGTGGATCTGACGATCCTTTGAACACTGTCTTGAATGGACAGTAAACACACCTATTTTTGCTCTAAAATGTAATGTTTCCATTCCCCACAGAGAGTATGAAGTGTATTTCATGGACCCCTGACACTCCTACATGATGCACAATTTTTTGATTAATATGTGCAGCAATTTTCCCTAACTGGCTACAGCAAATAAATGGCTAGATTTAGATTTAGAGTTTGGCGTTAGCCGTCAAAAGCAACGTTAAGGGGTTCTAACGCTGCTTTTGGCTGCCCGCTGGTATTTAGAGTCAGGCAGGAAAGGGTCTAACACTCACTTCCCTACCACGATTCCAGGCTACCGCAGATCCCCTTACGCCAATTGCGTATCCTATCTTTTCAATGGGATCTGCCTAATGCTGGTATTTGGAGTCTTGGGAGAAGTGAGCGGTAGAGCCTCTACCGACAAGACTCCTAACGCCAAAAAAAGTCAGTAGTTAAGAGCTTTATGGGCTAACGCCGGAATATAAAGCTCTTAACTACTGTGCCCTAAAGTACACTAAAACCCATAAACTACCTATGTACCCCTAAACCGAGGCCCCCCCCCCACATCGCCGCCACTCTAATAAAAATTTTTAACCCCTAATCTGCCGACCGGACACCGCCGCCACCTAGATTATCCCTATGAACCCCTAATCTGCTGCCCCTAACATCGCCGACCCCTATATTATATTTATTAACCCCTAATCTGCCCCCCCAACATCGCCGCTACCTAACTACACTTATTAACCCCTAATCTGCCGACCGGACCTCGCCGCCACTATAATAAATTTATTAACTCCTAAACCGCCGCACTCCCGCCTCGCAAACACTATAATAAATTGTATTAACCCCTAATCTGCCCTCCCTAACATCGCCGTCACCTACCTACAATTATTAACCCCTAATCTCTCGCCCGCACTGTCGCCGCTACTATAATAAATTTATTAACCCCTAAACCTAACTCTAACCCTAACACCCCCCTAACATAAATATAATTTAAATTAAACGAAATAATATTCCTAAAATTAACTAAATTATTCCTATTTAAAACTAAATACTTACCTATAAAATAAACCCTAATATAGCTACAATATAACTAATAGTTACATTGTAGCTATTTTAGGATTTATATTTATTTTACAGGCAACTTTGTATTTATTTTAACTAGGTACAATAGCTATAGCTACCTAGTTAAAATAAGTATAAAATTACCTGTAAAATAAATCCTAACCTAAGTTACAATTAAACCTAACACTACACTATCATTAAATTAATTAAATAAATTACCTACAATTACATAAAATAAAATACAATAAAATAAACTATTCTATAATACAAAAAAACCCAAAACACTAAATTACAAAAAATAAAAAAGAATTACAAGCAGTTTAAACTAATTACACCTAATCTAAACCCCCTAATAAAATAAAAAAGCCCCCCAAAATAAAAAATTCCCTACCCTATTCTAAAATACAAAAGTAATCAGCTCTTTTACCAGCCCTTAAAAGGACTTTTTGCGGGGCCTTGCCCCAAAGTAATCAGCTCTTTTGCATGAAAATAAAAATACAATACCCCCCCCAACATTACAACCCACCACCCATATACCCCTACTCTAACCCACCCAAACCCCCCTTAAAAAAAACTATCGCTAACCCCCTGAAGATCTCCCTACCTTGAGTTGTCTTCACTCAGCCGAGCCGGATTCTTCATCCAAGGTGCGCAGAGGAGGTCCATCATCCGGTAGAAGTCTTCATCCAAGCGGGGCAAGAAGAGGTCCTTCATCCGGTAGAAGTCTTCATCCAAGTGGGGCAAGAAGAGGTCCTCCATCCGGTAGAAGTCTTCATCCAGGCGGCATCTTCAATCTTCATCCATCCGGAGCAGAGCCATCTTCAAAGGAGCCGACGCAGAGCCATCCTCTTCTACCGACGGACTAACGACGAATGAAGGTTCCTTTAAGGGACATCATCCAAGATGGCGTCCCATCAATTCCGATTGGCTGATAGAATTCTATTAGCCAATCGGAATTAAGGTAGAAAAAATCCGATTGGCTGATCCAATCAGCCAATCGTATTGAACTCGCATTCTATTGGCTGTTCAAATCAGATTTTTTCTACCTTAATTCCGATTGGCTGATAGAATTCTATCAGCCAATCAGAATTGAAGGGACGCCATCTTGGATGACGTCCCTTAAAGGAACCTTCATTCGTCGTTAGTCCGTCGGGAAGAAGGATGTTCCACATCGGTGGGATGAAGATGGATCCGGAAGAAAGAAGATAGAAGATGCCGCTTGGAAGAAGACATTCCATCACGGATGGAGGACCTCTTCTTTTCCGCTTGGATCAAGACTTCTACCGGATGGAGGACATCTTCTTGCTCCGCTTGGATGAAGAATTCGGCTCGGCTGGGTGAAGATGACTCAAGGTAGGGAGATCTTCAGGGGGTTAGTGTTAGGTTTTTTTAAGGGGGTGGAAAAATACCAAATAACAAAATGGTAATAGAGTGTGCCTAAAACGAAGTGCAAATACAAGTGACAAAAAAACGTGAATTGTATGGTGTAAATCACTAAATGTGAAAAAAAGAGGTTTTCTAATAGATAATATATGTAGTGTGACAGAGGGTTAAATTCTCATACTAAGAAAGAAACAGTGTGACCATTGTGTGTAATAACACTACTTGTGTAGTAATAATAAATAATAAATGGTTTCTATACCAATAGAGTGTGTGTACACAATCAAAAAGCAAAAAAACAAAAAAACTAAAAAAATATATAGTAGAACAATTAGAAAAAAAGTGCTTATCGTAATGAGAGTCCCAAAAGGGGTGCTGGAGAATAATGGCTTGGGCCGTCAGTGTCTTTGAAGAAAAGTTGAAGATTCTTGTCACAATGGAAATGTTCAAATGGAAATGTTCAAAGTGCAGCAGGCAGCTGGTCTTGGAGATGTCTGATCAGAGCACGATATCTAAAAGTTGTGCAAAGAACGACAGCGCCTCACAGTGCAAGTAGGTTCCAGAAAAAAAGGAGTCACAGTGAAAAAATAGCAGATGTAGATATACTCACAAGAGCATTGGTACTCTTATTGAAAGAGGTGCGAATAAGCAGACTGACGTTTTATTCAGCAGTCAGTACGCTGTAACCGGATGGTATCCAAATTTCCAGGCGAGTGGCTGTGGGCTCTCCTCCGTAGATAAAGTCAGGATCCTCTGGAGCCGTGCTGTATGGGAAAGCAGCGGACAGCTACTCTCTGCGTGTAACAAACACTTGAAACTGGTGTTTGGAAATAGCAGTCCTCAATGAGATAGAAAAGGTAAAACTGTCTACCAATGACAGAGTAGGCTTGGCAAGCAAATAAAAAGCCGGGGAAAGTAAGGCTGAAGTATAATAAAATAAAAACAATTTATTACATGAGCTTTAGACGCGTTTCTTGGCCACAAGCTCCTGGCCGTTTCATCAAGTAAAATATATTACACATGCAAAAGGGGGATTTGGGTGGGTTAGAGTAGGGGTATGTGGGTGGTGGGTTGTAATGTTGGGGGGTTATTGTATTTTTATTTTCAGGTAAAAGAGCTGATTACTTTGGGGCAAGGCCCCGCAAAAAGCCCTTTTATGGGCTGGTAAAAGAGCTGATTACTTTTGTATTTTAGAATAGGGTAGGGAATTTTTTATTTTGGGGGGCTTTTTTATTTTATTAGGGGGCTTAGATTAGGTGTAATTAGTTTAAACTGCTTGTAATTCTTTTTTATTTTTTGTAATTTAGTGTTTGTTTTTTTGTATTATAGAATAGTTTATTTTATTGTATTTTATTTTAGGTAATTGTAGGTAATTTATTTAATTAATTTATTGATAGTGTAGTGTTAGATTTAATTGTAATTTAGGTTAGGATTTATTTTACATGCCATTTTGTATTTATTTTAACTAGGTAGCTATTAAATAGTAAATAACTATTTAATAGCTATTGTACCTAGTTAAAATAAATACAAAGTTGCCTGTAAAATAAATATAAATCCTAAAATAGCTACAATGTAATTATTAATTATATTGTAGCTATATTAGGGTTTATTTTATAGGTAAGTATTTAGTTTTAAATAGGAATACGGTAATTTAGTTAATTTTAGGAATATTATTTTGTTTAATATAAATTATATTTATGTTAGGGGGGTGTTAGGGTTAGGGTTAGAGTTATGTTTAGGGGTTAATAACTTTATTATAGTAGCGGCGACGGTGCGGGTGGGAGATTAGGGGTTAATAATTGTAGGTAGGTGGCGGCGATGTTAGGGAGGGCAGATTAGAGGTTAATAAAATGTATTATAGTGTTTGCGAGGCGGGAGTGCAGCGGTTTAGGGGTTAATACATTTATTATAGTGGCGGTGAGGTCCGGTCGGCAGATTAGGGGTTAATAAGTGTAGGTAAGGTAGCGTCGACTTTGGGGGCGCAGATTATGGGTTAATAAAGAAAATATAGGGGTCGGGGGTGTTAGGGGCAGCAGATTAGGGGTTCATAGGGATAATGTAGGTTGCGGCGGTGTCTGGAGCGGAAGATTAGGGGTTAATAATAATATGCAGGGCTCAGCGATAGCGGGGGCGGCAGATTAGGGGTTAATAAGTGTAAGGTTAGGGGTGGTTAGACTCGGGGTTCATGTTAGGGTGTTAGGTGTAGACTTAGAAAGTGTTTCACCATAGGAAACAATGGGGCTGCGTTAGGAGCTGAACGCTGGTTTTTTTTCAGCCAAAACTGCCCCATTGTTTCCTATGGGGATATCATGCACAAGCACGTTTTTCCAGCTTACCGCTACCGTAAGCAACGCTGGTATTGAGGGTTGACGTGGAGATAAGTTAGGCTCAACGCACCCTTTTTTGAGCCTAACGCAGCCGCTCAGACAACTCTAAATACCAGCGTTGTTGGAAGGGTGCGTTGGCAAAAAAAGCAGCATTAGCTACGCGGCTTTTTACCAACAAAACTCTAAATCTAGCCGAAAGTAATATAAACAAAATTTAACTTCTTAGGTGTGTCCCAAGACTGCAAAACAATGCATAGTTTTCTATTTACATTTCATCTATCAGAGAGGTCCTGGCATATACTCATTGAAAATCCTATTGAGCATGATTGTATAATCTCCTTCGCTGTAGCCATAAATAAAAGAGGTCCTAATGTTTAAGGAATAATTGTGTATCATGTGGTTCAGATTTCAGGTACACTGCAAGAAAATAAATAATGAAATTGTATTGCAAAGTTATTTCAATATGCACATTTAAACAGTGAGGATTCAATTTTGAGTTTGCTGTTTCTCTATATCACACATACATTTTCAATACATTTTTAATGTCTACAGCTATACAAATATTCAAGCAGGAATTTGTTTGTTTTTTATGCATATACACATTTTCCTAAAGAAATGTATTGTGTAACCGGAGGTCTTTCTCCTTGTGCAGAATTTTTGTAGGTCAAGTAATTATTCTTACTTCATTAGTGGATGCAGCATAACTATTATCAACAGAAGTCTGTCCTAGTCAGCACTTTTCTTTTCAAATGTCTCTGCAATAACTCACTAGCTTAACCATTTCATAGCATCCCTTTTTGCATAAACAAGCTTAAAGAACAAGCTCTTTGATAGTTTATTTAATGAGACTTTGTAAAAAAAAATACATATTAGCACTGCAGGATCTGTTAATAATAATAATGTTCAAATTTGTTAGCGTGACATTTATTCATTGCTACTAACATTTGCTGACTATTTTCATAAAGAGATATAAAAGGTGTCTCCAATCTTATAATTACTCATTCAACCAAAGTACTTAATCTGATGTTGTGTGTCACAATATGTATCACTGTGAATATGGAAAAGAGAAGAAAAACCAAAGCATTGTCTAAAGAGGTTAGAAATAAGGTAATAGATAAGCATGTACAACATAAAGACTACAAGACCATCTCTAAAGAGCTTGATGTTTCTGTGAGCACTATTGCCAATGTTATTAAGAAGTTTAGGGCACATGGGACTGTAGCCAACATCCCTGGATGTGGCCGCAAGAGGAAAATTTGACCCAAGAATGATGAAAAATATTGTTTGAATGGTGGATAAAGAACAAGTACAACTTCAAAACAGATCCAAGCCGATGTTTAAGCTCCAGGTGCAACAGTTTTAAGTTGCACCATCCATTGCTGTCTGGATAAAAATGGGCTCCATGGTTGAAGACCTAGGAAGACGCCACTTCTAAGATAGAGACACACAAAAGCCTGACTAGAGTTTGCCAAAATGCATGTTGACAAGCCTCAGTCCTTCTGGGAGAATGTCTTTTGGACAGACTAAACAAGAGTAGAGCTTTTTGGCAAATCACTCAACTCCATATTTACAGGAAAAAAAGTAGCTTTCAAATAAAAGAACACAATCACTACCATGAAGCACGGATGATGTTCAAAAATGTTTTGGAGCTGCTTTGATTCCTTTAGCACCAAATTCCTAGATTCTGTGCAGGGCACTGTGAAATCAGAAGACTATCAAGGCATTCTGGAGCGAAATGGACTGCCCAGTGTCAGAAAGCTGTGTCTCAGTTGCAGGTCATGAGACCTCCAGCAGGATAATGACTGGCAACATACCTCAAAAAGCACCCAAAAATGGATGAGAAGAAAACATTGACCTGTTCGAAGTTCTATAAGTCCAGATTTGAATTCCATCGAACATTTGTAGGAAGAGCTGAAATTCATAGTTTGAAAAAGGCGTGGCCGAAAATCACAGTCAAAAAGTGTAGAAATATTATTCAGAGCTACATAAAGTGCTTAAGTGCAGTTATTGTCTCCAAAGGTTGTTCTACAAGATATTAGGTTAAGAGTACCAATATTTTTGTCCTTGCCATTCTCATTTGTTTTACTGTTTAGAGTAATACGTAAAGTCATAAAAGAAAATTCTGTTTTATTACATTTGAAATGAAGAATTGCAGATACCAAATACACTCCATTTTCCATCATTACCACTGCTTAAAGGGACATTAAACACTAAATAAATGCTAGATAGCATGATGCATTCAAAGAAAAGATTAGTTAGAGAATAACATGTAGATATATATGTTTTAAAATTTTACTAGCTGTTTAAATATTGACAAAATAAATGTAAAGTTTTTGTGTCTATAAAACAATTAGAGCTGCCATGTTGTAACTTAGGTTACCTTCTCTTCTGTGGCCAATTAGAGACAGCTATAAATTGGTCACTAGAGTGTGCAGTCAATGACTGTGTTCTGCACTGCCATTTCTAACAGGAACTCAAATGCTCACAATTACAGAATGGAATTATAGGAAATAGGGACAAAATAAATAATGTAAGTATATTGCAGACGTTTTTTATATATACAATTTATCATTTCATATTACATCTCAAAGTGTTAAATGTCCTTATCAACCATCTGTAACCAACTGTATGTATGCACGATGAGCATACTGGGTATTGCTCATTGACTATAGTGTCACTTTAAATATAAGCACTGCTTTTTTTTTTTTTTTACAATGTATTGTTTTTAAAAACACCATTTTAAGTTCGGCATAATATGAAAACAAAATGAAAACTATGGGTTTCTATTAGAAGGACTTATGAAATGTTCTTATCCTGAATTTTTAACTGTATTGAAATTCTATAGCGCGAACCCTCTCCCTCATCACGAGATTGCACCTTCTTGATCTGGTTATTGAAAGTGTACTTACATGTATACTTTCACAACTGCGTTTTACAGTGTGTGCACCAATATTACTGAAGTCACATTCACAAAGGCGTGATCCTGTAATGTAGGCATAAGCACTGTAAAATGCACTGTAGTAACTGAGCATGGACTTACCATGCATGAAGGCGCTTCCCTATAAAAACCCTGTCACAAAGGTGTTATGTCGTTTGAACATCGTCTTAGCAGATACAATATGTTGTGATGGAGTGGGTTGTCTATATAGGTTTAGTACTGTTAAAATCCAATATAAGAAGATATCATAAGGCCTTCTTATAGAAACCTGTAGTCTTCATCTTGTTCATATCTTGTAAAACTGGAAACCGTGCTTTTACAAACAATAAATGTAAATATTCTTAAAAATAATACAGGTGACCCTCGGTTTACAACGGTTCAATTTGCGCCATTTCAGAATAACAACCTTTTTTTCAGTCATGTGACTGCTATTGAAAAGCATTGAGAAGCAGTGCATTGATTAAAATAGCCAGTAGGTGGAGCTGTCTGCTTGTGTTGCAGCAAAGATATGCAAGCCAAGCAAGCTGAAATTAATCAGTTTAACCAGACCTGAGCTATCGAGCAGCTTGCAAAGGAACAAGGGGGGGTAGTTATCAACGTGTCAACTTTCCTGCCTTCGCCGGCCCAATACGCCCGCCTAAGCTCGCCTCACATCGCCGCCGCGGACCTGAAAAAATTCGCCTAAGTTATCAAGTAAAGCTGTCAAAAAGCCGCGGGGCGATAAGCAGCGGACTGTGAGAGTTATCACTCATCCGATCTCGCTGCTCTTCGGCTGTTTGACAGCTTTCTTGCTAGCCTGTCACTAAGCACTCACACTAAACTACACTGTTCTACCCCCTATACCGGCGCCCCCGGAGCCCCCCGCAACTAAATAAAGTTACTAACCCCTAAACCGCTGCTCCTAGACCCCGCCGCAAGTCTTATAAATGTATTAACCCCTAAACCGCCGCTCCCGGACACCGCTGCCACCTACATTATACCTAGTAACCCCTATCCTGCCCCCCTATACCGTCGCCCTCTATAATAAAGTTATTAACCCCTATCCTGCTGATCCCGCACCTCGCCGCAAATAAATAAATAGTTTAACCCCTAAACCGCCGCTCCCTGAACCCGCCGCAACCTATATTAAATTTATTAACCCCTATCCTGCCCCCCCCTACACCGTTGCCACCTATAATAAATTTATTAACCCCTATCCTGCCCCCCACTACACCACCGCCACTGTAATAAAATTATTAACCCCTAAACCTAAGTCTAACACTAACCCTAACACCCCCCTAACTTAAATATTAATTAAATAAATCTAAATAATATTTCTATTATTAACTAAGTTAATCCTATTTAAAACTAAATACTTACCTATAAAATAAACCCTAATATAGCTACAATATAAATAATAATTATATTGTAGCTATCTTAGGATTTATTTTTATTTTACAGGCACCTTTCAATTTATTTTAACTAGGTACAATAGCTATTAAATAGTTATTAACTATTTAATAGCTTACCTAGCTAAAATAAAGAGAAATGTACCTGTAAACTAAAAACTAACCTAAGTTACAATTACACCTAACACTACACTATACTTTAATAAATTATTCCTATTTAAAACTAAATACTTACCTGTAAAATAAACCCTAAGATAGCTACAATATAATTAATAATTACATTGTAGCTATCTTAGGATTTATATTTATTTTACAGGTAACTTTGTATTTATTTTAGCTAGTTAGAATAGTTATTAAATAGTTATTAACTATTTAATAACTACCTAGCTAAAAGAAATACAAAATTACCTGTAAAATAAATCCTAACCTAAGTTACAATTAAACCTAACACTACATTATCATTACATAAATTAAATAAATTAACTACAAATAACTACAATTAAATACAATTACATAAACTAACTAAAGTACAAAAAATAAAAAAAGCTAAGTTACAAAAAATAAAAAAAATAAGTTACAAACATTTAAAAAAATATTACAACAATTTTAAGCTACTTACACCTAATCTAAGCCCCCTAATAAAATAACAAACCCCCCCAAAATAAAAAAATGCCCTACCCTATTCTACATTAAAAAAGTTCAAAGCTCTTTTACCTTACCAGCCCTTTAAAGGGCCTTTTGTGGGGGCATGCCCCAAAGAATTCATCTCTTGAAGATCATCCTACCTTTAGTCGTCTTCACTCAGCCGAGCCACCGATGGAACTGAACAGGACATCCGGACCGGCAGAAGTGATCATCCAAGGGGCGCTGAAGAAATCTTCCATCCGATGAAGTGATCCTCCAAGCGGTGCTGAAGAAATCTTCCATCCGGGCGATGTCATCTTCCAAGATCAGCCAATAGAATGCAAGCTCAATCTGATTGGCTGACTGGATCAGCCAATCGGATTGAACTTGAATCTGATTGGCTGATTCAATCAGCCAATCAGATTTTTCCTACCTTAATTCCGATTGGCTGATAGAATCCTATCAGCCAATCGGAATTGAAGGGACGCCATCTTGGATGACGTCCCTTAAAGGAGCCTTCATTCGTCGGTAGTCCGCCGGGAAATAAGGATGTTCCGCGTCGGCGGGATGAAGATTCAAGACCCAGCTTCGAAGATGACCTCGCCCGGATAGAAGACTTCTTCAGTGCCTCTTGGAAGATGACATCACCCGGATGGAAGATTTCTTCAGCGCCGCTTGGAGGATCACTTCATCGGATGGAAGATTTCTTCAGCGCCCCTTGGATGATCACTTCTGCCGGTCCGGATGTCCTCTTCAGTTCCATCCGTGGCTCGGCTGAGTGAAGACGACTAAAGGTAGGATGATCTTCAGGGGATTAGTGTTAGGTTATTTTAAGGGGGGTTTGGGTTAGATTAGGGGTATGTGGGTGGTGGGTTTTAATGTTGGGGGGGGTTGTATTTTTCTTTTACAGGCAAAAGAGCTGAATTCTTTGGGGCATGCCTCCACAAAAGGCCCTTTTAAGGGCTGGTAAGGTAAAAGAGCTTTGAACTTTTTTAATGTAGAATAGGGTAGGGCATTTTTTTATTTGGGGGGGGGTTTGTTATTTTATTAGGGGGCTTAGATTAGGTGTAAGTAGCTTAAAATTGTTGTAATATTTTTTTAAATGTTTGTAACTTATTTTTTTTCTTTTTTGTAACTTAGCTTTTTTTATTTTTTGTACTTTAGTTAGTTTATGTAATTGTATTTAATTGTAGTTATTTGTAGTTAATTTATTTAATTTATTTAATAATAGTGTAGTGTTAGGTTTAATTGTAACTTAGGTTAGGATTTATTTTACAGGTAATTTTGTATTTCTTTTAGCTAGGTAGTTATTAAATAGTTAATAACTATTTAATAACTATTCTAACTAGCTAAAATAAATGCAAAGTTACCTGTAAAATAAATATAAATCCTAAGATAGTTACAATGTAATTATTAATTATATTGTAGCTATCTTAGGGTTTATTTTACAGGTAAGTATTTAGTTTTAAATAGGAATAATTTATTAAAGTATAGTGTAGTGTTAGGTGTAATTGTAACTTAGGTTAGTTTTTAGTTTACAGGTACATTTCTCTTTATTTTAGCTAGGTAAGCTATTAAATAGTTAATAACTATTTAATAGCTATTGTACCTAGTTAAAATAAATTGAAAGGTACCTGTAAAATAAAAATAAATCCTAAGATAGCTACAATATAATTATTATTTATATTGTAGCTATATTAGGGTTTATTTTAAAGGTAAGTATTTAGTTTTAAATAGGATTAATTTAGTTCATAATAGAAATATGATTTACATTTATTTAATTAATATTTAAGTTAGGGGGGTGCTAGGGTTAGTGTTAGACTTAGGTTTAGGGGTTAATAAATTTATTACAGTGGCGGCGGTGTAGTGGGGGGCAGGATAGGGGTTAATAAATGTATTATAGGTGGCGACTGTGTAGGGGGGGCAGATTAGGGGTTAATAAATTTAATATAGGTTGTGGCAGGGTCAGGGAGCGGCGATTTAGGGGTTAAACTATTTATTTATTTGCGGATAGGTGCGGGATCGGCAGGATCGGGGTTAATAACTTTATTATAGGGGGGGCCGGATAAGGGGTTACTAGGTATCATGTAGGTGGCGGTGGGCTCCGGGAGCGGCGGTTTAGGGGTTAATATGTATAGAGTAGCTTGCGGTGGGCTCCGTGAGTGGTGGTTTAGGGGTTAATCATTTTATTTAGTTGCGGCGGTGTAGGGGGGGGACAGATTAGAGGTGTTTAGACTCGGGGTACATGTTAGGGTGTTAGGTGTAGACAGCTCCCATAGAAATCAATGGGATGTCTGGCAGCAGCGAACTTGTACTTTCGCTATGGTCAGACTCCCATTGATTCCTATGGGATCCGCCGCCTCCAGGGTGGCGGTTTGAAAACCAGGTACGCTGGGCCGTAAAAGTGCCGAGCGTACCTGCTAGTTTTTTGATAACTAGCAAAAGTAGTCAGATTGTGCCGCACTTGTGTGCGGAACATCTGGAGTGACATAAGAATCGATATGTGTCGGACTGAGTCCGGCGGATCGAAGTTTACGTCACAAAATTCTACTTTTGCCGGTCTCTAGCCTTTGATAACTAAAGCGAATCAGCCTCGCCACAAATACGCTGCGGAATTCCAGCGTATTTGAGGTTGACGGCTTGATAACTACCCCCCAAGATCTTCCTGTCTATAAATCAGTTCAGATTGGAATGCATAGAAAGAACTTTTTGCAGAAAAATGCAAGTAAAGTCTGTGTTGTGTGATTATTTTGTTTTATAATGCTGTTTAGCAAATATTTTTGTTCATTTAAATTAGTTTAATTATATATTCTGTGCTGTGTGATTATTTTATTAGGTTTTTAATGCTTTTTAGCATTTAAAGTCTTCATTTCAAAGCTTTAAAAATAATGTATTAGGTGTTACTTATGACAATTTTAAGAGGGGCCTGGAACCTAACTCCCTCACTTTCCATTGACTTACATTATTAACTGGGTTTCAATTTACAACGGTTTCGATTTACAACTATTCCTTCTGGAACCTAACCCCGGCGTAAACTGAGGGCTACCTGTACTTAAAAGTGAAAATATAGTGAAAAAGCAATCATGTCCAGTATACCCATAATGTATAGAAGACAACTATCCAGTTTTTCCTGGGACATTCCTGTTTTTTGGCTTCCTGTCTATTAAGTCTGTCTCATGTTCAGTTCAGCATGTATTTAGTTTAATAATATTGTGTGCAGTGCAGTACTCCCACCAGAAAGATTGCTGATTTTCGTTTATTCTCTATTTTTATTCACTGCTTACTGTATGTAAGTTTTTTTTCCGAAACCTTATCTGTGATCTTCAGTTATATTAAAGTTTAGCAGTGTGTAGACAGGTGAACGTGCTTCACTAGAATTGACCTTGTAAATTCCCTTACCTGACGTTATACATCAGTTAAGTTAAGCTCTAATCCTGAATTGGTGATCCATGCCACTGACAAAGGGGGTCAGTTATGGTGATGGATAGAGACAAGTTTGTCGGAGAGGCCCTGAGACAGCTTAACAACCCACATGATTATAGGGTCCTAAATACAGACCCCACAAAATTGTTTAGTAAAAAACTGAAGGATCTGGTTGATGATGGGCTGAACCAGAGTCTCATTGACAAGGACACAGGTGATTATTTACTTACCAATCATCCGATAATACCTGGATAACATAATGGGAAGACCCATGGTCAGCGGTATTGGGTCTTTACTCGAACATTTGTCAGAGTGGTTGGATTTAATCTTACAACCTATGGTATTTGATTTGTGGAGCTGCGTAAAAAGGTTCTAAGCACTTCCTTAACATAGTCTCCAACATTGAATGGAAACTGGAATATAAATGGTTGACAGTAGATGTCAAAGCCCTTTACTCCTCGCTCCCTCAAGATAAAGGTCTTTTAGTTATAGCCTTCTATATGAGGACCTATTATGGTGATAATGTTGAGCTTTGTGATTTCGTACTAAGAGTGACAATTTTTTTGTTATGTCACAAGTACTTTGAGGGGGTTTTCTACCTCCATATCTGTGAAACTGCTATGGGGGCAAAATTTGCCCCTTCTACGCCAACCTCTTCATGGGGTGGTGGGAGCAGGAACACATTTTTGTAGGTGGAAACCCCTTTGGCGCAAAGATAGTTTATAAAAGATTCATAGATGATCTTTTATTTATCTGGAAGGGTGATGAGCCAGAATTACAATGTTTTGTACAATACTTGAATACTAATGATCTGGGCATTGGTTTCACCTTTGAGTGGAATCAGACAAGCATTAACTATTTGGATTTAAATTTGACAGGTATTTGTGGTGAGAAAGTTTCAACCACTGTTTACAAAAAAACTATTTCAGGTAACACCCTTCTGCACGCTTCCAGTTGCCATCCAGGGAGCATGTTTAAGAGCATTGCCAAAGGACAGTTTATTCATTTAAAACGAAACTGTTCAGATGAGGATCATTTCCAACAGGAATCGGAAAAGCTGACAAAACGTCTTGTGGAAAGAGGTTATTGTACAAACACAAATGGTTCAGCTGTTAAATCAGTTAAGAAATTAAACAGAATGGATCTGTTTGTCAGGGTTTTGTTACTACACCTTTAAGATTCACTTAGAGCCATTTTCTGATTGGATGTCCCTCCCTTAAAGCAGGTGAACAAACAAGGCACCTTGCTCAGTATTTTGGATTTGTTCCAGAGTTTAGACGTATTGCTAACGTCTGACTCACTTATCAAGTTGTTATATATTTGTTACTCAAAACTTCGTTTCCCTGCTTCAGGGAGATTCATCTCATTTGGATATAACTGCCGTTTACAAGGAAACTACACTTTTGGAAAAGACTTCTTTCACAGAATCCTCAGTGGGGTAACCTTAACCTACAAATACTAGAGACAGTCATAACTCAAGCTACTCCGTTAATACTCGATGCAGATTTAAAGCTCCGGTTTAAATTTTCACAGAACAGCCGTTTCGTCACTTCCTGTTTGTTCCGTTCACGGAACACAGCCAGTTCAGCCGAGACTCACCGCTCCAAGATGCATCTCTGATAGCTCTGAAGAAACGCTGTCACATACTCACCTCTTCAGCTCTCCTACCCACGCACAGAGCTTAGGGAAAGCTCACAGGTATGTGCTGAGTTGCACTAAAAGACTATTTCTTAACAATTTGCATCAACACTATTCCAAGAGTAAATGGACTTGTCTGGAGGGGAATGCTGTTTATTTGATACATCCGGTTGGAACATACTAACTAACAGAATACAACTTAAATAATAATACAGTCTGGGACTTGCATATTCAAATGAACCAATTGTTACCCCTAAAAGTTACTGTACTCTCTGTGTAGCCATTATATGCAGATTGTAAATACTAACCATTGACTAACCTACACTAATCTACAGAATCCTCTCTATCCATAGAGAATTAATTTGATTCAGTGCAAACAAACAATATATTTAATTAATTCTGCAGTTGTGTTTCACATTAATCATACAAGTAATTATTACATTCATAACATAATACTGAGCCCTAAAAGAAAAATGGAACCAGCAGAATTACCACAGATTGTTTATAATTTGTCACAAAAAATGGATCAACTAGCTCAAGGCCTTGATGATTTACAAGTGGAAAATGTTGCTTTAAGAAATGTTATAAGAGATTCAATTGCTGTTAAAGTAAATCAAATGGAAATGTTTGCTGAGTCTCAAGTATCTCTACCAGAACCTTTTTCAGGAAACAGAAAGACATACAGACAATTTAAGAATGCTTGTCATTTGCTCTTTTTGATGAAACCCAGAACTTACCCCACTGAGAGAGTAAAAGTTCTGACAACTATATCTTTCCTCAGAGGAGAACCCAGATATTGGGCTGACAGGTTTTTTGAGACTGAAGATTCTGTTTTAGGGTCTTTGGATGCCTTCTTCTCATCTATGGATGAACTGTTTCAAGATACTGACATTCAGCTTACTGCTAAGACCTCCATGAGGAGTCTGAAACAAGGCAAAAGACCCATGGAGGAATATATTACGGAATTTAAGCAATTTGCCATGGATTCATTATGGAGCCCTGTGGCACTTCGTAATCAGTTTCGTTTGGGTCTCTCAGAGGGTCTAAAGGAAGAATTTGCCCGCATTGAGTTGCCTAAGACCCTTGATGGGTTTATGAGAATGGCTACTCAAACTGACCGACGCCTTAGGGAAAGGAAGGCAGAAAGATATTCATCTGATTTAAAACCAAAACCTAGTATGACTTCACTTGTCACCAGCCCTTCTAATCAGTAATAAGTCACAGATTGAGGCAATGGAGATTGGCTTCTTGAGAGGTCCTATTAGTCCAGAAGAGAAATTGCGCAGGAAAGTAAAAAATGTGTGCATGTATTGCGCCAGTCCATCTCATAATGTTCAAGACTGTGCTATACTAATGAAGAATAAGAAACGTAAGTCCAGTTTTGTATTCTCATCTATCCAGTCCTTATTAAAACCAAAAAACCCTTACTGTACTTTAACTATCTCTCTACAGCTGGATCAAGAACTTCTGATGATTGATGATACCATAATAGATTCAGGAGCTTCGGGAAACTACATCGACCTTCAATTTTGTCTTAAGAACAAAATTCCCCTTATTTTAAAGAAAGTCCCTATTCCCATCAAAGTTATAGATGGTTCTACTATGATTTCAGGACCTATATCCCAAGAGACAGTTCCTATTCTTGTGAATATTTCAGGTCAAATTGAAATGATTTCATTTGATGTATTACCTTCTCCACATTTTACTTTAGTTTTGGGTTTGAAGTGGCTTCAACTTCATAACCCCAGTATTATTTGGTTTCCATTTCAAATAAAGTTTGTTTCAGATTATTGCAAAGATACATGTTTCCGTGATCAAATTTTGTTACATACAAATTCACAGATTGATGGTTTACCTGATGAGTACAAAGATTTTGAGGATGTTTTTAGCAAAACTGAGGCTGAGAATTTGCCTCCACATAGGATTTATGATTGCCCCACAGAGCTTCAACCTGGAGCCAGAATTCCTGTGGGGCACTTATATCCATTAAGTCATCCAGAACTGGAGCATTTAAAAGAATATTTAGAGGACAATTTGAAGAAGGGCTTCATTAGACCTTCCACATCACCTGCTGGGGCGGGAATATTCTTCGTTCGTAATAAGGATTCCTCCCTCAGACCAATAATAGATTATCGAGAACTAAATAAAGTCACAATAAAAAAATCGATATCCGTTACCCCTTATCCCAGAGATGATTGAAAGATTATCCGAAGCCACAATTTTTTCTAAATTGGATTTAAGAGGGGCGTACAACCTTATACGGATAAAAGAGGGTCACGAGTGGTTAACGGCTTTCAGAACTACGTATGGCCTCTTTGAATACCTGGTAATGCCGTTTGGGCTATGTAATGCCCTTGCCACGTTCCAACACTTCATTAATGATGTTTTCCGTGATCTGTGTGCATAGTCATTTATCTGGATGACATCCTCATCTATTCCAGATCTAAAGAAGAACATATAAAACATGTTCGATGGGTGCTTTCAAGATTGAGAGTACATAAATTATTTGCGAAACCTGAAAAGTGTACATTTCACACTAATCATGTTTCTTTCTTGGGGTACAATATTGCCCCAAATGGCATCCAAATGCAGAAGGAAAAAGTTACAGCAGTAGAAGATTGGCCTGTACCAAGGACAAAGAAAGAATTACAACGCTTTCTAGGTTTTTCTAATTACTATAGAAAGTTTATTAAAAAATTATCTACAGTGGTTAAACCTTTAACCAAATTAACTGGCAGTTCAACATCATTTACTTGGGATTCTGAGGCTAACAAAGCATTTAATTTGTTGAAAACCAAATTCACAACAGCTCCTATATTACAATTCCCTAATCCTCAATATCAATTTACATTAGAAGTAGATTCATCGGATTTCGCTATTGGTGCTGTACTTCTCAACAAAAATCTCTAAAGGAACCGTTACACCCTATTTCCTATTATTCAAAAGTATTGTCACCCGTAGAAAGAAATTATGCCATAGGAGATAAGGAATTGCTGGCTATACGTCGTTCACTTGAACATTGGCGACATCTCCTCGAAGGAAAAATCTTACCAATTAATATTTACACAGATCATAAAAACTTACAGTATCGGCAAAATAATAAAACCCTTTCAGCCCGACAGGTACGTTGGAGTCTTTATTTTGATCGTTTTAATTTTAACATCATTTACAGACCTGCAGAAAAAAATGGAAAAGCAGATGCATTATCTCGTTGTCCAGATAAACCAATTAACAAACCTTTCAGGAATTCCATAGTCTCACCTGACTGTTTCATTGGACTCTCTACACCTATAATATCTGAACTCAGAGACTACTGCAGGAAGACTCCTAAATCTCCCGTACCTAATCTTCTTAAAACTTCAGGAATTTATTACCATGTAACTAAAAATTTTTTACCTCCTCATATGAGAATGCAGTTGATACACTCCTCTCATGATTCTCCACTTTCCGGACACCCAGGAGTCAAACATACCCTTGAACATATTTCTAGGAGTTTTTGGTTGCCTGAAATGAAAACCACTATACAAAATTACATTAAGACGTGTAAAGTTTGTACTATATCCAAACCTGAAAGAAAGGCGCCCTATGGCCTTCTTATGCCTCTCCCGATACCAGAAAGACCCTGGCAACATGTGTCAATGGATTTTATTGTTGATTTACCACCTTCCAACAAACAAACTACCATATTCGTTGTCATAGATCTCTTCACTAAAATGGCACATTTTTTTCCATATCATAAACTCCCCACATCTTCAGAAACAGCTCATTTGTTTATTGATAATATCGTAAAATTACATGGTATTCCCCCTATTCTAACTACAGATAGGGGAACACAATTTACCTCAAAATTTTGGGCAAAATTATGTGACATGACTCAAATAAACCATCGTTTCACCACCGCTTTTCACCCTCAGACCAACGGACAATCAGAGAGATTAAATCAATGGCTAGAACATTATCTTAGATATTATTGTTCATATCATCAAACAGATTGGTTAAAGTTTTTAGCTATGGCAGAATTTGCGTATAATAATTCAGTCAATTCCTCCACAAAAATGACACCTTTTTACGCAAATTACGAATACCATCCCGAATTCACTATGTCAACTCAAGGTTGTCCTGATTCACCATTAGTTGATGATGTCTTTAATTCTTTGCAAGAAAACTTTAAATACATCAAAGAAAACATCCAGAAAGCTCAAGAAGTTCAAAAGCACTACTATAATCTCCGTAGAAGAATCCCGCCTAAATATGCTATAGGTGATCTTGTATGGCTTTCCACAAAAAATCTAAAACTACAAATACCTTCAAAGAAATTGGCTAGTCTTTTCATTGGACCATTCCATGTAGAAAGAATTATTAATGAAAACGCCATTAGATTGTTGTTACCTTAATCTATCAAGATTCATCCTACAATACATGTTTCTTTATTAAAACCTTACATCCGGGCGAGAGACGATCAAGTTTTATTACCTCCAACAGTACCAGATCTTGCGGATGACGTATTTGAGGTGGATTCCATTCTAGATTCTAGATACCATAAGGGGGATCTTCAATATCTTGTTAGGTGGAAGAATTACTCACCCGATGATGACACCTGGGAACCAGTCTCTAATCTTAATGCTCCTAGACTATTGTCCATATATCATCGTAGACACCCAGACCGTCCATGTCCTACCGCTGTGAAACAGCATCCTTGAGAGGGGGGTCATGTTAGGGTTTTGTTACTACACCTTTAAGATTCACTTAGAGCCTTTTTCTGATTGGATGTCCCTCCCTTAAAGCAGGTGAACAAACAAAGCACCTTGCTCAGTATTTTGGATTTGTTCCAGAGTTTAGACATATTGCTAACTTCTGACTCACTTATCAAGTTGTTATATATTTGTTACTCAAAACTTTGTTTCCCTGCTTCAGGGAGATTCATCTCATTTGGATATAACTGCCGTTTACAAGGAAACTACACTTTTGGAAAAGACTTCTTTCACAGAATCCTCAGTGGGGTAACCTTAACTTACAAATACTAAAGACTGTCATAACTCAAGCTACTCCATTAATACACGATGCAGATTTAAAGCTCCAGTTTAAATTTTCACAGAACAGCCGTTTCATCACTTCCTGTTTGTTCCGTTCACGGAACACAGCCAGTTCAGCTGAGACTCACTGCTGCAAGACGCATCTCTGATAGCTCTGAAGAAACGCTTTCACATACTCACCTCTTCAGCTCTCCTACCCACGCACAGAGCTTAGGGAAAGCTCACAGGTATGTGCTGAGTTGCACTAAAAGACTATTTCTTAACAATTTGCATCAACACTATTCCAAGAGTAAATTGACTTGTCTGGAGGGGAATGCTGTTTATTTGATACATCCGGTTGGAACATACTAACTAACAGAATACAACTTAAATAATAATACAGTCTGGGACTTGCATATTCAAATTAACCAATTGTTACCCCTAAAAGTTACTGTACTCTCTGTGTAGCCATTATATGCAGATTGTAAATTCTAACCATTGACTAACCTACACTAATCTACAGAATCCTCTCTATCCATAGAGAATTAATTTGATTCAGTGCAAACAAACAAAATATTTAATTAATTCTGCAGTTGTGTTTTACATTAATCATACAAGTAATTATTACATTCATAACACTGTTAAAACCCAAAGATCCACCAGCCCAAAATAGGCAAATTGGGGGAGATAATGTTCCGTTTATTACTGAATACACTGAACAGTATAACCAAATTTGTGATGTGAAGTAAAAAACATTTCTCTATCCTAAAAGATGACGATGGACTGGTGAACCTGACTCTAAAAATGGCAAATTTGCATATAAACGTCATAAGACCATAGGTAATAGGGTTGCTCCTACTAAACGCCCCTCAAAAATACAATGGGAGTCCTCCTGGCTAACTTCGTTAGGCATGTATATGTGCCATAATAGCACTTGTGTAGCCTGTGAAAAGGTGGAAACAGGAGAAAGGTTTAGATCATCAGTGACAGGGCAGATTTTTTCAAAAACGTGTTTAAATTGTAGGTCCACTTTTGTTGTCTATCTTATAACTTGCATGGAATGTGGAAAGCAATACATAGGTCTCACCACTCGTTAAGTGAGGTATCGGATCAGAGAACACCTGTCCAGCATTAGAAATGGTATTGCTAGCACTCCATTGGTACAGCATTTTACTCAGATACACGTCAAAAGTACGGACTCTTTTAGGTGGACTTATATTGAGAGGGTCATGGCTCCGCAGAGGGGAGGTGACAAGGAAAAACTGCTGGCCAAACAAGAGGTCTTCTGGATTTTCAAATTGAAAACCAGATGCCGGGAAGGGTTTAACTCAGATTATGACCTGATACATTTTTGGCAGTAGTTTATATCCCTGTCATCTCCTCTTTCTGTGGAATCCTGGCCCCTAGAATTATACACAATTGTTGATATGGTTTGATTGAGGTGTTAATAACTTACATTACAAATATTAATAAAAAATTTTTTTTGTAAAAGATCAGGTTGAAAGGAATATATAGGCCTCAGTAAATGATTTTTTTTTAAATATTATTTTTATTGAGGTCTATTGAAGATTAATTATTAATTTTGGATTATAATATTTATATTAATAATAATTATTATTATTATTATTTATGAAAGAATTTGCTTGTGAGAAAGACAGCTTAATATAACAACTTTTATTAGTCACAGCACCCAAAATCTTAGATCACACAATATCATATTCTATGCTTCTTTATATGGTACCATTAATATGAGTTACATTAAATACATTACATAAAACACATTGACATAACTGCATACAATTTCTTACATCAAATCCAAACAGACATAAAAACAACCTTATAGCTATATAGTAAATAAGTGCATAGTATAATTACCTCTGAGGCCCAGTAAGAGGTTGTAACCTCTCTCTCTCTCCTTCCTTTCCTTTCTTCTCCTCTACTACTCTCTCCCTTCTCCCTATACCTTATATACCTATAATGTCAGGCCTCTTCAGCTAATACAATCCAAAAATGGATAATGGTGGATGCTTTGAGTTGGCTAAGTGTGTGATTGGTTCATAAGAGCTGAATGTATATTTTTGTTTCTAAAGTAATTTGTATCTCAGCATTTTACCTATCTCTGTATGCTATTTCTGATGGTTGGACAGCTGCTTACATGGCTTCTGACTTCTGGACTTTTTCACTAAACTATTTTAACTAAAGGACTTTATTGCCCTATCTCTGTACATAAACAGGTGTGTCCTTGAGAGACTTTTAGCAAGCTGGACATCAAGTAGTTACATCACACACACACACACACACACACACACACACACATATATATATATATATATATATATATATATATATATACACACACACACAAACAAATATATATATAATTTGATCATATTTAGCAAATTACTCATACTGTAACAGGTCACAAGATAATATATACAAGGCTACATTTGCAAGACATTATTGGGTGTGTCTATTCATATTACACAGTAAGCAGAACATCCTAAATTAAATGTCTTACATTTATATACCTGTCGGCTAGACCTCATGGGACGTCTAGCTTCCATAAGGAGACCTCATCATTTTTTTTTATACAATAGCATATGTAATACAATTGTTTAACATCAGAATATATCAGCACAGAGGTACCTTAAATCAGCACCTACTGCGATATGCTGTGTATGGTACAGTTGTCAGGGGAAAGACCTGAGAGAGAGAGAAAGAAAGAACAGATTGAGTAACCTAGAAAAGAATATGGGGGAAGGCCAAGAGTGGGAGGGGGGCAGCAGGTCAATAGGCACTATCAGACTGCGGCCAGCACATTTTGTGGAAGTGTGTCCCAAAGTAAATGATTTTTGATCCCATGCTCTAGGTCTACAGTAATTTACTATACTGAATGCATATGTAAATTATTATTAGTTCCATTAGCCCTGTAAAGTATAATGAAAATCCTCCTGTGGTCATATCATATTGTATGCAAATTGTACTAGAAAGAGTTACTATGTCTCTTTCAACTTCTCTGAGATTTGTTATCTTTATATTTTTCATGCAACCATTCATCAAAGTGGTAGATACCTTTAGAATTTACTAAGTATTGATATCCCTCAATATAAGGCATTTAAAAAAAGATCTGACATTTTGCCATAATTGGGTTTATAAACTGTTTCTTTACGTTAACTATATCAAGGGGAGCCATTTGGTGCTAATTAATTTTCTGACCAATAGGAGTCAGCTTGTTGCCATAAATGGTGGTTTTAGAATTTTAAGGTTATTAGCTTTGATTACGTCTTAGTCTAGCTGACTTCCTAAATTTATGTTTGTATCTGGGTATCCTGGGTTTTTAACAAATAACAATAAATCTGGATGTTTTAAACTACCGGCTGGTGCGCCGTAATTTTTGTGCTGTGTTTCTACTTGTTTGGTAGGGGAAGCCTTAAAGGGACATTATACACTCAAAAAAATATGGGCTATTTAAATAAAGCACTCAAAGAAGATAAAGTTTGTAATTGACATGTATTATCAATTTTGCTTCTAAAGTGCCTAAAAATTATGATAAAGTTTATATTGCTCTGACTATATTTGAATACGTCCGTAATACCCACTAGCTACAGACAAAGGATTTTTTCCTCAGTCCCTAGCTAGTCCTTACAGCCAGCCCCATGCTGTGTAATGTGCAATCCCCTCATCTCTCACTTTACAAACACAGTAATCACAACAGTATGTAATAACAATGCTCTCATTTCATGAGTGGTTATATGCAATGTGGAGATATCTTATGGTCCGTGTACCCTTAATAAAGTAGAAAGGTAGGGACAGACGCTGAAAAAAGAGACCTTTCAAAATAAACTAGAGGATAAATGGCAAAGGGGAGAAAAAAGTGTGGCTGTTGTATGACGACTCAAAACAGGTTATACTGTGTAGCGTATGCCATGACTTTGATACAACATGGAATTTACAAGGTTTACTTTGCCTGTATTAAATTGAAAAATGCAGACACCAGTGAGTTAACGTTTCTTGCAGGCTGGTAAGTTTATTTATTTTTTAGCAGGCACGTGATATTTTTTGTAATAATATGGCCTGAAACGTAAACCCTTGCAGATTTCTTTACAAGGGTTCAGTCTACAGCACTGGTTTTAAAACCGGAGTAAGAGGACAGACAGTCACTGGAGCAGCAGTCTATAAGTGTGATAGACCGCGTAATAAAGGAGCAAGCGGCGTCTGCCTTCACTGATTATGCAGCTGAGCCTGTCACACCGGGTGTAAGTGGTGGGGGGTGCTATGTTGAGAACGCCAGCTACATACAGAGACCAGAGGTGCTGCTATCTACAATAGAGTTTTTTACCATACTATTGTGCTAATAGGGCTAAACTTCCAGAGTGGTTGTAAAGACAAGCTGGATCGGTGATGTCTGTAACGGGTCGAGTGGAAGTTTAGCCCTATTAGTACAATAGTATGGAAAAAAACTCTATTGTAGATAGCAGCACCTCCGGTCTCTGTATGTAGCTGGCGTTCTCAACATAGCACCCCCCACCACTTACACCCGGTGTGACAGGCTCAGCTGCATAAACAGTGAAGGCAGACGCCGCTTGCTCCTTTACTACGCGGTCTATCACACTTATAGACTGCCGCTCCAGTGACTGTCTGTCCTCTTACTCCGGTTTTAAAACCAGTGCTGTAGACTGAACCCTTGTAAAGAAATCTGCAAGGGTTTACGTTTTAGGCCATATTATTACCAAAAATATCACGTGTCTGCTAAAAAATAAATAAACTTACCAGCCTGCAAGAAACGTTAACTCACTGGTGTCTGCATTTTTCAATTTAATACACGCAAAGTAAACCTTGTAAATTCCATGTTGTATCAAAGTCATGGCATACGCTACACAGTATAACCTGTTTTGAGTCTTCATACAACAGCCACACTTTTTTCTCCCCTTTGCCATTTATCCTCTAGTTTATTTTGAAAGGTCTCTTTTTTCAGAGTCCGTCCCTACCTTTCTACTTTATTAAGGGTACACGGACCATAAGATATCTCCACATTGCATATAACCACTCATGAAATGAGAGCATTGTTATTACATACTGTTGTGATTACTGTGTTTGTAGAGTGAGAGATGAGGGGATTGCACATTACACAGCATGGGGGCTGGCTGTAAGGACTAGCTAGGGACTGAGGAAAAAATCCTTTAGTCGGAGCAATATAAACTTTATCATAATTTTTAGGCACTTTAGAAGCAAAATTGATAATGCATGTCAATTACAAACTTTATCTTCTTTGAGTGCTTTATTTAAATAGCCCATATTTTTTGAGTGTATAATGTCCCTTTAAGATGTGATATACCATACCAGGGGGAGGAAACAATGTATAAGGAAGCTAGGCATTTCAATAGTGTTTCACAATTTGGAACGTGCTATTTCCCCCCATTTATATACTGAAGCTTTGCTTAGCTGAGACTTAAGACATCAGGTTCTTCATGTGCTGGCACTGGAATTCACAGAACATACAAAAAATTCAGATTTACTGGGGCATCTCCTTGTCTATTAACCCACTGCCCACAATCTCTACTGCAGCAAAGATTAAAAAAATGACCATTTACCTCATAAAATGCAATCTGCTTCTGAATCTTTCAATAGTATTTTAGCAAAAGTAAAAAATAAAAAACAAATCTTCAGTATATCTACATATATTGTTTTCTGTTCCAACAGCCCCAACACAGCAGTTAGCAGGTTAAACAGGTAGTATCTGTCTAATTTCAGGCTGTGTAACATCTACATGTAAGGTCGGTGATGAGGAGCTTGATGATTTAACTTTAATTAAAGCCTATAAAAGTACAAGAAGAAACATTCATTATTGCATTGTATGTTTAAGCCATGCAAAGGAATTAAACACATAGCACAGAGCAGAGCTATCTGAACACATCTGGTGAGCCAATAACAAAAGACAAATGTGCATAGACCACCAATCATAAGTAGTGCATTGCTGCTGATGGCGAAATGTATAAATTATTTTCAACAAAGGTACCCAAGAGTACAAAGAGTACTTTAAGCACAAGATAACTATCACTTTAAGCAATCAGCATGGCTAAATTATACTACTAGAATTGTATGTGCTTGTTTTGGAGTGGGTGGGGCTGTGCAAACCATAAATGGGCATGGCTCTGCTGCAAAGTGCCTTTTGGATTTTATTTTTTTTGAAACGTTGATAACTCTGATCATGCCTACATACAATTGGCACTTAAATGATAAAGCTGCGGTGAGGATGGAGACGAATTGCAATAGGTTAATCTCTCACATGTAAATAAGCATTTCCCTTAAACAGTGAACAAAACAGTTAATTCAAGAGCACTTTATTGTAACCTTGAAGAGACATAATAAATATAAGTTAAATCACTTGAAAGTAGTGAAGTATAACTGTAAAAAGCTGCCAAGAAATATCACCAAAAAAAAAGATATTTTACATCAAAATTTCTCCAACTCACAATAGTAAGTGCTCAGTAAACAGTTATACTTCAGCTACTGTCCAGCTGCATTTTGAAAAAAGAAAAAAAAAATCAGTATCAGTAGTGTTGAGGTCATATTTTGCTATACTGTGATCTCATGAAATTTACTAAAAAATCTTCTGAGGTTTCATAGTAAACTTCCTTAAACTGATAAGGGAAATAACATGACTGTGCCTTCACATGCCAGACGCACGTTCCCTTGCAAGCCACATGACTAGCATCCTGATTGGCTTTACAATAGGATGTGGCTACTGAGGAACTTTTGAGGTAAAATATATTCCTTTTTTACATAGAGATGTTCAGGTGATATTTTCTAGTCAACTTTCTTTTGACAGACTTGCATTTTAGCCAATCAGTGCTCAATCGTCAGTAAATTCAAGTGCATGAGCTCAATGTTATCTATATGAAACACATGAACTAACGCCCTCTAGTGGTGAAAAACGGTCAAAATGCATTTAGCTTAGAGGCAGCCTTTATGGTCTAAGAAATTAGCATATGGACCTCCTAGGTTTAGCTTTCAACTAAGAATTCCAAGAGAACAAAGTAAAATTGGTGATAAAAGTAAATTGCAAAGTTGTGTAAAATTAAATGCCCTATTTGAATCATTAAAAGGTTTTTTTTGGACTTGACTGTCCCTTTAAGAGATATGAAAGGGCAATTGTATATGTCTGTAATGGGTGACTTCCAAGTTCCTATCCCCAAAACAGGTACTTAAAGGGACATTATACACTAGATTTATCTTTGCATAAATGTTTTGTAGATGACCCATTTATATAGCCTATATAGCTTTTTTTTTTTTTAAATGTATAGTTTTGCATATTTTTAAATAACATTGCACTGATTTTCAGACTCCTAACCAAGCCCCAAAGTTTTAGGAGAATACTGATGTATACCTACTCTAGCTTGCTCCTGTTTGCGTAAAAAGTATTTTCATATGCAGAGGAAGGGGGAGGGTCTGCTTTTTTTTTGGCCATAGAACCACTTGCAGTGGGTGTTCCAGCTAACCTTTTTAACAGTGCTAAATTGGGAGCTTCTATGTAAGTTTTTAAAAGGTTTTATACTGTATTTTTAGATCAGCATCTGTGCATAATTATTCTTTATAGTAGTGTCTATTACATGCAGTTAAATGAAAATTGGCGTATACTGTCCCTTTAACACATGAATAAGCCTTTTCAGGAACTGTTCTGTTGAAAAAGGAATTTGCAGCTGCAGGATTTTAAGGCACAGATCCATTTTGCATTGTGATCACTTTAAAACCACACTAAAAATTTCAGGGCCAGATTACGAGTAGTGTGCTAACGATATTGCAGGACATGATTTTCAATATCGTTGGATTACGGTAACATTAGCGCGCAACTTGATATTACAAGTCCATGGTAAGTCCCATTTACCGGAGTAGGGTTAGCTTGGCTGACATCACTCTAGCTCAACCAATTATTTCAATGGATATTGCAACTGCACTAAATGGCGCTTGTATTACAAGTTGAAAGATATAGGTTGCGTTTGAGTGAAAGCCGAAACTGTGCTAGAATATTTAGCATTGCTTGAGACCTGTAAGTGTAAGGGTTAAAAAAAATGTTTTCACAAAACACATCCAAAACATATTAAAATAAATTATTATACTCATATATACACTTTATAATAAAAAATATAATTTTAATTTTGTTGAAAAGGTGTTAAAAGGGATATGGTGTATGGCAAAGTGTTTGAGTGGAAAGGGCTCCAATGTGTGTGTGTGTGTGTATATATTTATATGAAATAACAAGAGAAAAACTGGTGGAAATTCCAATAAGTAACCCTAGTGGACAAAAGAAAGAAATGTTTACCAGGACTTTGCTGGATCCAAGGAAATATAATATAAAAAAATATGAGAGACAGAAAAGAAGCATCCCATAAGAATTCAGAGGTAGAAAAAAAAACTAATTACAAAATTCCCAAAATATTACACTCATAAAACGTAAACCATAACCTTTGTTAGCGAAAAGTTAAACATTTTTTTTAAATAAATTATATATTTATTTATTTTTATTATTTTTTTTGCTGGGTCCTGGACTGACCACTATTTTCATTTATAATGTTTTTTTTTCCTATTTTAAATGTTTTTACCTATTTTTTAAACTTCACTAATAAAGGTTATGTTCTATGTTTTATGAGTGTAATTATATGTTATAATTGGGGACTTTGTAATTTGATTTATTTTCTACATCTTAGTGCTTAGGGAATGCTTCTATACTGTCTCTCACTTTTTTTTGTAATATATATATATATATGTCTAAATATATGTATGTTAACATGTCTATATATGTGTATACATGTGTATTTGTGTTTATATGTGTAAATACATGTTCACACATTCATATATACTCACATACTTTTGAGCCCTTCCCAGTCAATTTTTTTTTTTTTTTTAACATATAACATTAAATTTCTATGCTCTTCACTTATATATATATATATATATATATATATATATATATATATATACATAAATATATATATATTTATCTATATATATCTGTATATATTAATATAGATATATATTTTTCAATATATATAAATATTTGCTTAAAAGTAATAAGAACATTTTCTTTTATGTGAAGAACATAGGAATGTAAAGTATTCCGAACACACCTTCGACTTTGGCATAGTTGATCTAGCGCAGTGTCCAGTTAGCAAACAAGTGATAACTGAGAAGGCTTTTTGTAGTGCACACCATCGAAGTCTATGGGTGGAAGGAGTTAGCGAGGATGCGATATTCAAAGTTAGCACGCCTGAATCTTCCGCTTATGCACTACCTCATAACCTTCAACTTGCAATATGCACGTTAATGTTTTACTTTGAACGCTGTTAGTGCTTAAGTGGAATAAAAAATTAGCGTAACACTTAATCTGGCCCTCAGTCGGAAAACAAAAAACATTTCAAGAGCAAACATTCCATGATCTAACAAATTATAGCATGTAGTTTTTCATCTAATGTCTTTATAAAAATAGAAATCTCTAAGATACACTGGCTAAATATTTATCAAACATTTTAATTATATACAGGACTTCAAAATAGTAAAGTATTTTCTACTGTATTGGGAGTTGGTTGCATTAATAAAGATAACATACATTTGTCGGTATATTGACACTGAACTAGCTTACTGGGGTCTCAAACAAGGCCACCTGATATTTCCTGAGGAACCTCTCACGGTTTTTATAATTCTGCACTGTCTAATCCATATATCCCATTCTCAAGTCTTGTTACCATGGTTTTCTCCAGGGAAATTCCGACAGGATCAGAGGTCAAATGCTGGCTGTCTGGAAAACTCCACAACCTTCATTTACTATGTGAACTTCATGAATGGTCACAGACAAGTTCCCTGTAATGATTATTGCAAGGAAGTTATTCTGTCATGTGAGAGGTGAGGAAAGCTTTAAGCACACAGATGTTAAAATAATATATTTGTCATTACTGTAAGTTATCTCTTTATAGAAGGCAATGGAACCGTCTGAAATTATAGGAAGTTATTGTATCATAACTTGCAAATTTTAGACAAAAGACCAAACTGGTTTGGCAGAACTTCATGCAAGTGTCATTGTTATAATTATTTTTATTCTGATTTATTTGTAAGGAACAGCACAATTTCATTGCTCTTGGTACATGATACAGATTTATTAAACAGACTAAACAAAACAAATTTGTGTAGGAGAAGGGTTTTGCTCTGAAGAGGTTCCAGTTGACATAAAGAATAAATTAAAATCAAAACAAATGTCATTTGTTTTCCACGATAAAAACACAACCGTGATTATGCTGAATAAATAAATGAAATAATGAAATTACACTTTATTTATATAGATACATAACAGGTGCTAATGTGACATAATAAATAATACTTCCAAAATGGTTTAACACTGATTAGAAAAAATTATCTATTTAATTATATGGTAAAATAGTGTATAGGTGCATTGATTTTGAACTCTTATAGACCTAATGAACTTGGATTATGTAAGCAAATGTGATTCTCTCAAACAATATTTAAACACAAAGGACTAGATTGTGCTCATGGTAAATCAATAGCGCTCCCATGTTATCACTGGCATTACAAGTTAAAAGTAAGCCTTTTCATTTTATCACTGCTGCGCTAGACCAACTGCGCTAATGCCGAATACTTTAAATTCCTGTGTTCATCTCTTAGAAGAAAATATTCTTTATAATTTTAAATATATATGTATATATATATATATATATATATATATATATATATATAAATAGCTCATTGTGTAGTTCATTAACAAATCTAGACAGGCCAGAAGGCTTGTTTTTCCCACAGAAAACCTCTGAATTACATTCGCCTAAATTAAGAGTTTTGCGTTATAAGCTGTGCGATGCTAATGTGCAGTTTTTTCTCACTGCTCACCTGCAGCGCTGGTATTACAGGTTTTTACAAACCCGGCGTTAAAAGGCAAGAAGTAAGCGTAGAGCAAAATTGTGCTCCAATACCAGCGCTGCTTAAGTCAGCGGTGAGCTGGTCGTACGTGCTCGTGCACGATTTCCCCATAGACATCAATGGGGAGAGCCAGCTGAGAAAAAGCCTAACACCTGCAAAAGAGCAGCGTAAAACTCAGTAATGCAGCCCCATTGATTCCTATGGGGAAACACATTTTATGTTTACACCTAACACCGTAACATGAACCCCGAGTCTAAACACCCCTAATCTTACACTTATTAACCCCTAATCTGCCGCCCCCGACATCGCCAACACCTACATTATATTTATTAGCCCCTAATCTGCCGCTCCGGACATCGCTGCCACCTACATTATACTTATTAACCCCTAATCTGCTGCCCCCAACATTGCCGACACCTACATTATATTTATTGACCCCTAATCTCCCTCCCCCAATGTCGCCGCAACCTACCTACATTTATTAACCCCCTAATCTGCCGCCCCCTAAATGTATTAACCCCTAAACCTAAGTCTAACCCTAACACCCCCTAACTTAAATATAATTTAAATAAATCTAAATAAAATTACTATCATCAACTAAATTATTACTATTTAAAACTAAATACTTACCTGTAAAATAAACCCTAATCTAGCTACAATATAACTAATAGTTACATTGTAGCTAGCTTAGGGTTAATTTTTATTTTACAGGCATGTTTGTATTTATTTTAACTAGGTAGAATAGTTACTAAATAGTTATTAACTATTTAATAACTACCTAGCTAAAATAAATACAAATTTACCTGTAAAATAAAACCTAACCTAAGTTACACTAACACCTAACACTACACTACAATTAAATAAATCCCCTACATTTAATACATTTAAATAAATTAAATTAAATTAGCTAAATCACAAAAAACAAACACTAAATTACAGAAAATAAAAAACAAATTACAAGATCTTTAAACTAATTACACCTAATCTAATAGCCCTATCAAAATAAAACAAAAACCCCAAAATAAAAAAAAAACCCTAGCCTAAACTAAACTACTAATAGCTCTTAAAAGGGCCGTTTGCAGGGCTTTGCCCCAAAGAAATCAGCTCTTTTACCTGTAAAAGAAAATACAAACAACCCCCCCAACAGTAAAACCCACCACCCACCACCCACACAACCAACCCCCCAAATAAGTGAATCTTCGGGGGTTAGTGTTATGATTTAAGGGTGTATTGGGTGGGTTTTATTTTTAGATTAGGGCTTTGGGCAGCAATAGAGCTAAATGCCCTTTTAAGGGCAATGCCCATACAAATTCCATTTTCAGGGCAATGGGGAGCTTAGGTTTTTTTAGTTAGGCTTTTATTTGGGGGGTTGGTTGTGTGGGTGGTGGGTTTTACTGTTGGGGGTTGTTTGTATTTTCTTTTACAGGTAAAAGAGCTGATTTCTTTGGGGCAAAGCCCCGCAAAAGGCCCTTTTCAGAGCTATTGGTAGTTTAGTTTAGGTTAGGGTTTTTTTTTATTTTGGGGGGGCTTTTTTATTTTGATAGGGCTATTAGATTAGGTGTAATTAGTTTAAAGATCTTGTAATTTGTTTTTTATTTTCTGTAATTTAGTGTTTTTTATTTTTTTGTGATTTAGCTAATTTTATTTAATTTACTTAATTGTATTTAATGTAGGGAATTTATTTAATTGTAGTGTAGTGTTAGGTGTTATTGTAAAATAGGTTAGGTTTTATTTTACAGGTCAATTTGTATTTATTTTAGCTAGGTAGCTATTAAATAGTTAATAACTATTTAATAACTATTGTACCTAGTTAAAATAAATACAAACTTGCCTGTAAAATAAAAATAAACCCTAAGCTAGATACAATGTAACTATTAGTTATATTATAGCTAGCTTAGGGTTTATTTTACAGGTTAGTATTTAGTTTTAAATAGGAATAATTTAGTTAATGATAGTAATTTTATTTAGATTTATTTAAATTATATTTAAGTTAGGGGGTGTTAGGGTTAGACTTAGGTTTAGGGGTTAATAAATTAAGAATAGTGGCGGCGACGTTGGGGGCGGCAGATTAGGGGTTAATAAATGTAGGTAGGTTGCGGCGACATTGGGGGAGGGAGATTAGGGGTTAATAAATATATTGTAGGTGTCGGCGATGTTAGGGGCAGCAGATTATGGGTTAAGAATATTTAACTAGTGTTTGCGAGGCGGGAGTGCGGCAGTTTAGGGGTTAATATGTTTATTTACTATGTTAATTAATCCCTATCCTGCCGATCCCGCACCTCGCCGCAACTAAATAAATAGTTTAACCCCTAAACTAACGCTCCCGGACCCTGCCGCAACCTATATTAAATTTATTAACCCCTAATCTGCCCCCCCTACACCGTCGCCACCTATAATACATTTATTAACCCCTATCCTGCCCCCCACTACACACTAAGTCTAACACTAACCCTAACACCCCCCTAACTTAAATATTAATTAAATAAATCTAAATAATATTTCTATTATGAACTAAATTAATCCTATTTAAAACTAAATACTTACCTTTAAAATAAACCCTAATATAGCTACAATATAAATAATAATTATATTGTAGCTATCTTAGGATTTATTTTTATTTTACAGGCATCTTTCAATTTATTTTATCTAGGTACAATAGGTATTAAATAGTTATTAACTATTTAATAGCTTACCTAGCTAAAATAAAGAGAAATTTACCTGTAAAATAAAAACTAACCTAAGTTACAATTACACCTAACACTACACTATACTTTAATAAATTATTCCTATTTAAAACTAAATACTTACCTGTAAAATAAACCCTAAGATAGCTGATCGGAACAGCCAATAGAATGCAAGCTCAATCTGATTGGCTGATTGGATCAGCCAATCGGAATTGAAGGGACGCCATCTTGGATGACGTCCCTTAAAGGAGCCTTTATTCGTCGGTAGTCCGTCGGTAAAGAAGGATGCTCCGCGTCAGCGGGATGAAGATTGAAGATTGAAGACCCCGCTTGGAAGATGACATCGCCCGGATAGAAGACTTCTTCAGCGCCTCTTGGAAGATGACATCGCCCAGATGGAAGACTTCTTCAGTGCCGACTGGAGGATCACTTCATCGGATGGAAGATTTCTTCAGCGCCCCTTGGAGGATAACTTCTGCCGTTCCCGATCTCCTCTTCGGTTCCATCGCTGCTCGGCTGAGTGAAGACGACTCAAGGTAGGATGATCTTCAGGGGATTAGTGTTAGGTTATTTTAAGGGGGGTTTGGGTTAGATTAGGGGTATGTGGGTGATGGGTTTTAATGTTGGGGGGGTTGTATTTTTCTTTTACAGGCAAAAGAGCTGAATTCTTTGGGGCATGCCCCACAAAAGGCCCTTTTAAGGGCTGGTAAGGTAAAAGAGCTTTGAACTTTTTAAATTTAGAATAGGTTAGGGCATTTTTTTTATTTTGGGGGGTTTGTTATTTTATTATGGGGCTTAGATTAGGTGTAAGTAGCTTAAAATTGTTGTAATATTTTTAAAATGTTTGTAACTTATATTTTTTATTTTTTGTAACTTAGCTTTTTTTATTTTTTGTACTTTAGTTAGTTTATGTAATTGTATTTAATTGTAGTTATTTTTTAGTTAATTTATTTAATGATAGTGTAGTGTTAGGTTTAATTGTAACTTAGGTTAGGATTTATTTTACAGGTAATTTTGTATTTCTTTTAGCTAGGTAGTTATTAAATAGTTAATAACTATTTAATAACTATTCTAACTAGCTAAAATAAATACAAAGTTACCTGTAAAATAAATATAAATCCTAAGATAGCTACAATGTAATTATTAATTACATTGTAGCTATCTTAGGGTTTATTTTACAGGTAAGTATTTAGTTTTAAATAGGAATAATTTAGTTCATAATAGAAATATTATTTAGATTTATTTAATTAATATTTAAGTTAGGGGGTGTTAGGGTTAGTGTTAGACTTAGGTTTAGGGGTTAATAATTTTATTACATTGGTGGTGGTGTAGTAGCAGTATAGGGGTTAATAAATTTATTATAGGTGGCAACGGTGTAGGGGGGCAGGATAGGGGTTAATAAATTTAATATAGGTTGCGGCGGGGTCAGGGAGCGGCGGTTTAGGGGTTAAACTATTTATTTGGTTGCGGCGAGGTGCGGGATCAGCAGGATAGGGGTTAATAACTTTATTATAGAGGGCGACGGTATAGGGGGGGCAGGGTAGGGGTTACTAGGTATAATGTAGGTGGCAGCGGTATCCGGGAGCGGCGGTTTAGGGGTTAATACATTTATAAGAGTTGCGGCGGGGTCTAGGAGCGGCGGTTTAGGGGTTAATACATTTATAAGAGTTGCGGCAGGGTCTAGGAGCGGCGGTTTAGGGGTTAGTAACTTTATTTAGTTGCGGGAGGCTCCGGGTGTGCCGGTATAGGGGGTAGAACAGTGTAGTTAGTGTGAGTACTTAGTGACAGGCTAGCAAGAAAGCTGTAAAAAAGCCAAAGAGCAGCGAGATCGGATGAGTGATAACTCTCACAGTCCGCTGCTCATCGCCCCGTACTTGGTGCGCTGCTTTTTGACAGCCTTTTTGATAACTTAGGCGAATTTTTGCAGGTCCGCGGCGGCGATGTGAGGCGAGCTTAGGCGGGCGTATTGGGCCGGCGAAGACAGGTAAAATAGACACGTTGATAACTACCCCCCAATGAGTTATTTTCTCTATATTTTGTGCGTAGTGGAGGATTTTAAACTCACCTTTGACCTCCCCTCTAATTTTAAATGTTGTTGTATATATATATATATATATCTCCAAGCGGGTATGGCACTCTCAATTCTGTGACCGGGTGCTTCAAGCAAAACATACATCCAGGAATAAACAGGCACTCTTCGGTATTTACGATAAGGATGTCTTTTAATCCATATAGCGTGACGTTTTGGAGTGTTACCTCCGTCTTCAGACTTAACAATTATAGTGACAATAACTAAATAACTCCTTATATACACATGTAATAATCAACATGCCATTACTTACCCTTACACCATAGCACCGTGCACAAACTTGCAGCAGTTACAGGCGCATAGCTTACGTCACTAATGGGTGCAGTTTGATGTCATAGTAACCTGCTGGATCAAGTAAACAATATTACTTAAACGTGACAAGTTGTAAATTATATTATTCCTATCTAGGGATTAAACAATAGCTTCTGTATTAAACTAGAACTATGACAGTCTGCTACAGCCCTCTGTTCAGAATATGAACACCTACATTAAAGAGTCAGGGGATGTAATTACATCCATAAGAGAACTGAAGATAGAATCAGAAGATGTGCTAGTGACACTAGATGTCACTAGCCTTTATACAGTGATACCTCATTCAGAGGGCCTGGCAGCAATAAGAAAACAGATATTAAAATATGCCTACATAGGTCCACCAATGGAATTTATATTGGATCTACTAGAAACATGCTTGAGGAAGATATATTTCCTCTTTGAATGCCAGTTCTACTTACAACTCATGGGAACAGCGATGGGGTCCAGTGTGGCCCCATCATACGCTAATCTATTTATGTCCGAATTTGAAAATAATGGGACAGACTGTTTCAGGAGACCAGAGATCCTATATTTTATGAGATATATAGATGATCTACTGGTCATCTGGAGAGGTAGCGAAGAAGAACTACAAAGATGGTTTGATGAGTTGAATAGCGAACATGCTACTCTAAAATTCAAAATAAACCACAGCCGGACAGATATAGAATTCCTTGATCTAAAGTTGTATAAAGATGGCGACAAGTTGATTACTACCCTCTATAGAAAAATGCAAAGTGCAAAAATAATCACACCTTTATTAATAGCAAAAAATAATAAAAAAGTCCACAAGTCAAATAACAAGCCAGGAATCAAAACCAGAGCTGGTAGTCAGACGAGCCGAGTCAGGAGCCAAAGTGAATAGTCAGACGATCCGAGTCAGGAGCCAAAGCGAGTAGTCAGACGAGCCAGAATCAGGAACAAGGAGAACAACAGACTCAGGAACAAGCCAGGGATCAGGAACCAGGAGGGATGTCAGACAGCCAGGTAATACACAGAAGCTCTCACAAACAGGTCTGAGACAACGCAAGAGCAAAGCATACTGTGAGACTGCATCCTGTCTCACACGGATGATGTACACCAGTCTGGCCATAAAAGGAAGTGCAGGAAATGAGCAGCATCACACAGTATGCACCAGAGTCAGCAAGATAGGTAAGTAAAATGGCTGCCAGCAGCACATGGCAAACAAAACAGGGAAAAAACCCTGACAAGAAGAAATGAGAAACTGGTTTATTAAGAGGGGCTATCACAATAAATTGCTACAAGAACACATTTCTTTAATTAAGGAAGGCAATGAACGAAGGAGAACACTAAATAAGAAAAAAATGACTATGACCACTTACTCAGCAGATAAAAATAAGTTTTCAACCATACTGAAAAGTAACTGGGAAATACTATGCTCAGATGGTACACTCCCCTTTAAAGAGATGGAAGCCCCTAGACATAAGAAGAAGTATCTCCATAAGCATAGGATGATGTGCACTACTAAGTATATTGTGTACCTGCTGTTTTGCCCATGTAGTTTGTTTTACGTTGGTAAAACAAGCGACGACCTGAGGACTAGGATGGCTAATCACAGAAGTGCAAAAAAGAATAAAGAAACGGATCAACCTGTTGCTAGACATTTTCTGCAAAGTGGCCACGGTGTAGCAGATATGCCCTATACTATCATCGATCATGTACCACCTATGCGAAGAGGAGGAGATTGTAATAAAATACTCCTGCAAAGAGAAGCGAGATGAACATTCGAGCTTGAGACCCTAAGCTCTAAAGGTCTAAACACCAAAATTGAATGGCACAGCTTTATGAAGCCTATTTCATGTGTAACTATATGTCTACATTAGCTACATAGATAGCCGGTCTAGTTACTTTAGTTCATATTTGTTCTAGATAGATCAGTTGAGTTGGATATAATTCAGATTGTTACATATGTATATGTATATATCTAGTTTGTTTTATATATGTATCATCAGCATTAAATGCCCTTATCAATCACCTAACCGGTAATGTCTATTATGCAATATACCTATAGAAGTTAGTAGTTAGTTGTTTAGCAATCTAGCGTATCGCATACACTTAGCCTTGCATAAACTCAGCTTGGTTGCCAAATTAATGTTGTTTGCATTAGTAGTTTTTAATTTTGAACCATTTTGTCCTACGGCTCTTGCTATACTGTAGTTCTAGTTTAATACAGAAGCTATTGTTTTATCCCTAGATAGGAATAATATAATTTACAACTTGTCATGTTTAAGTAATATTGTTTACTTGTTCCAGCAGGTTACTATGGCAACAAACGGTGCCCATTAGTGACGTAAGCTATGCACCTGTAACTGCTGCAAGTTTGTGCACGGTGCTATGGTGTAAGAGTGAGTAATGTTATGTTGATTATTACATGTGTATATAAGGAATTATTAATTTATTGTCACTATAATTGTTACGTCTGAAGATGGAAGTAACACTCCGAAAGTCACGCTATATGGATTAAAAGATATCCTTATCGTAAATACCGGAGAGTGCCTGTTTTTTCCCTGGATGTATATATATATATATATATGTATATCTTTTGTAAAATATTAAAATTGTTGGAAAATAATATTGCATATTACAAAGTATTTGACTGAGAAGGGCACAAAAGTGTGTTTATATATATATATATATATATATATATATATAATGATTAATGGGGATGAATGGCACTAGAATTCATAAGACTCAGTTTTTACCCACTTACTTTTGTAAGGAATATTGTAAGTATGTAGTGCAACAGAGGTATAATTATTCTTATATTATAAATATAAAAAAGTTTCAAACCATCAGTAGGTAGCAAAAAATTGTTTCCCACTGGGGGTTTAAGTATACCCTTTCCTGGCACTTAAACCTTATATAGTCATAACAGAAAATCAGCTTTCACCACCCATAATTGCATTGAGCAAACCATTTAAGTCATATGCATTCTAATGCAATAAATTGCATATATATATATATATATATATATATATATATATATATATATATATACACACCAATTGAAAAAACAAAAACCAAAAGATTGATTTCCATAATGAGCCACAAAAGTGGACTGCACTTAGTCCAAGCAGGTAGATAAGGATACCCTTAGTTTAGAATTCAGGGAGCTCCCTGTTACAATAATTTACCAATTCACCAGTTATGGGCTATTTCCACCCAGTAATATGTCCCAATGTATAGAAGCACAAATACACAGGTATTGAGATAATTACTTGGTATAGCGTGGAGCCCCGTTAGTAAGCAAGGTTAGAATTTAGCAGTCTTCTGATCAGACTAAGTCAGAAGAAGCCCCGTGCCTTTAGGGGTAAAACGTGCGTAGCAAGGTAGCTACACTTTACTCCAGCAGGAGACACCAGGATCCGTGGAAGCCACTACAAACAGGTGAAAATCACTGTGGAAGTGTTGGAACGCTGCCGTGATGGATTGGTAAGCAAAAGGTTTCTCAACCTGCAATTGACCCCCCTGCCGTCTATTACATTATACTGGACTGAAGCAGAGTTGAACAGGAGGGTGAGGTGAGTCACTGATTAAGCCCCACTCATGGATTAATCATTCATCAAGCTGAATACTTGGAAGGAGTTTGGAGGGCTGACCGCTTACCTGTCATGCTGCGCGCTCTAGCCGTTGCTAGGGCACGGCGTCTCCTTCCCTGCTCGTTGCCAGCGGCTGTGACGGGTCCAGATGCGTGCGGTGCTGACATCATCTCTGCACGCTCCTCTCTCTCAGATTCCGGTCTGGATTCCTGTGGTGCGAATCCTGCGCCTATGTAAGTCCCTCAATAACGATCTATCACTGCCCAAGTATAGGTGTTACTTTGTGTGCTCCTAGGTGTGATAGATTGTTACTACAGTATTGCCTTAATGTGTTTGAACCCTGCCTGTCTGACTACTCTGCCTGTTTAACCCCTAATTTGCTGGATTGATATACTGCTGCTGAACCCTGCCTGTCTGACTACTCTGCTTATTAACCCCTGTTGTTCTGGATTGCCTCTTTGTTGCCGAACTCTGCCTGTCTGACCATTCTAGTGGTGTGTCCTTGGACTGCTTTACTGGTGTTAAATCCTGCCTGCCTGACCATTCTAGTGGTGTGCCCTTGGACTGCTTTGCTGTTGCCAAACCCTGCCTGACCATTCTAGTGGTTTGTCCTTGGACTGCTTTGCCGTTGCCGCTGGGGACTATCCTGCCTGTGGTGAGTGCTGCCTTCCTCATCTTACTAACTGTCTCTGCTCTGGGATATTCCCTATCATTCCGGCTAAACGCCAGGATAACAAGACTACTGGCCGAGTTCGGTCTGATAGAGGAGTATCCAACGAGCATTACATTATACTTGGGCCATGGAGAAAGAGGAGGTGGCACGAGCTGTTTATCTTCAGGGACAGATGTTGGAAACCCATACCACACAGTTGCAGAATATGGATTCCATGCTAGAGGCTATTACCACTCAACTCTCCTTACTAGTTACAGCGAGGAATACTGCTCCTGTTGTTTCACCACCAGTCCCTACTCCTGGTACTGTGACTTCTTCCTCTGCTTCTGGAAGTATACCCGAGATACCTTTGCCTGACAAGTATGAAGGTACTACTGATTGCAGGAGCTTTCTTAACCAATGCAGGCTGCACTTACGCAATGATCCTCACACCTTTCAGTCTCACCAGTCAAGGGTCACTTTTATCATTTCCTTACTGAAAGACAAGGCCCTAGCCTGTGTCTCTTCCCTTTTGGAACAGAACGCACCACTCCTGCATGATGCTGATTATTTAATTTCTGCTTTATCTTCTGTGTTTGGGACTACTTCTGCTGCATCTGGATCTCCGCCAGGACAAAAGAACTGTGGCACAATTCCCCATCGAGTTTTGCACCTTGGCACTTGAAACCACTTGGGATGGCAGTGCTCTCAAGGCAGCCTTTAGGAGGGGTCTGCATGAACGCATCAAAGATGAACTCACTTATTGGGATATTCCTTATTCTTTGGATGACTTTATAACACTTTGTATCACTTTCAGGAGAGACAAGCCAAGAGAGACAGAACAAGGAGGGTCCTTCCCTCCCGTCCTCCTGTTCGTCCGGTTTCAGCAGTATCCTCTACCCCTTTAGCAGCTCCAGTTACCTCAGTGGAGGAACCTATGGATCTCTCCTCCTTCAAACCTTCAGAGTCTGAAAGACAGAGAAGAAGGAGACTGAGATTATGCTTTTATTGTGGATCTAACTCCCACCAACTAAAGGACTGTGACATTCGGCCGTGAAAAGCCAATGTTTAGGGGATAACACAGGGGTACTTCTAAGCATGATTTCTACTAAATACCCTAACTCCTCTCAGATCCTGGTACCTGTTACCCTTACCTTCCTTAAGAATACTGTCTACACTCAAGCCTTCATAGATTCAGGGGCAGCTGGAAACTTCCTGGATCAACGTTTCATGATTCAAGCTGGCTTGCCTCTTGCAGAAAAGACATTGGGGGGTAGTTATCAAGCCGTCAACCTCAAATACGCTGGAATTCCGCAGCGTATTTGTGGCGAGGCTGATTCGCCTTAGTTATCAAAGGCTCGAGACCGGCAAAAGTAGAATTTTGTGACGTAAACTTCGATCTGCCGGACTCAGTCCGACACAGATCGATTCTTACGTCACTCCAGATGTTCCGCACACAAGTGCGGCACAATCTGACTACTTTTGCTAGTTATCAAATGACTAGCAGGTACGCTCGGCACTTTTACGGCCCAGCGTACCTGGTTTTCAAACCGTCACCCCTGGAGGCGGCGGATCCCATAAGAATCAATGGGAGTCTGACCATAGCGAAAGTACAAGTTCGCTGCTGACAGACATCCCATTGATTTCTATGGGAGCTGTCTGCACCTAACACCCTAACATGTACCCCGAGTCTAAACACCACTAATCTGTCCCCCCTACACCGCTGCAACTAAATAAAGTTATTACCCCCTAAACCGCCACTCCCGGAGCCCACCGCAAGCTACTCTATACATATTAACCCATAAACCGCCGCTCCCGGAGCCCACCGCAACTATAATAAATGTATTAACCCCTAAACCGCCGCAACCTATATTAAATGTATTAACCCCTATCCTGCCCCCCCTACACCATCGCCACCTATAATACATTTATTAACCCCTAATCTGCCCCCCCTACACCGTCGCCACCTATAATAAATGTATTAACCCCTATCCTGCCCCCCACTATGCCGCCGCCACTGTAATAAAATTATTAACCCCTAAACCTAAGTCTAACACTAACCCTAATGCCCCCTAACTTAAATATTAATTAAATAAATCTAAATAATATTTTTATTATTAACTAAATTAATCCTATTTAAAACTAAATACTTACCTTTAAAATAAACCCTAATATAGCTACAATATAAATAATAATTATATTCTAGCTATCTTAGGATTTATTTTTATTTTACAGGCACCTTTCAATTTATTTGAACTAGGTACAATAGCTATTAAATAGTTATTAACTATTTAATAGTTACCTAGCTAAAATAAACTGAAATTTACCTGTAAAATAAATCCTAACCTAAGTTACAATTACACCTAACACTACACTATACTTTAATAAATTATTCCTATTTAAAACTAAATACTTACCTGTAAAATAAACCCTAATATAGCTACAATATAAATAATAATTATATTGTAGCTATCTTAGGATTTATATTTATTTTACAGGTAACTTTGTATTTATTTTAGCTAGTTAGAATAGTTATTAAATAGTTATTAACTATTTAATAACTACCTAGCTAAAAGAAATACAAAATTACCTGTAAAATAAATCCTAACCTAAGTTACAATTAAACCTAATACTACACTATCATTAAATTAATTAAATAAACTACCTACAAATAACTACAATTAAATACAATTACATAAACTAACTAAAGTACAAAAAATAAAAATAGCTAAGTTACAAAAAATAAAAAAATAAGTTACAAACATTTTAAAAATATTACAACAATTTTAAGCTACTTACACCTAATCTATGCCCCCTAATAAAATAACAAACCCCCCCAAAATAAAAAAATGCCCTACCCTATTCTAAATTAAATAAAGTTCAAAGCTCTTTTACCTTACCAGCCCTTAAAAGGGCCATTTGTGGGGGCATGCCCCAAAAAGTTCAGCTCTTTTGCCTGTAAAAAAAAAATACAACCCCCCCCAACATTAAAACCCACCACCCACATACCCCTAATCTAACCCAAACCCCCCTTACAAAAACCTAACACTAATCCCCTGAAGATCATCCTACCTTGAGTCGTCTTCACTCAGCCGAGCAGCGATGGAACCGAAGTGGACATCCGGAGCGGAAGAAGTTAATCCTCCAAGCGGCGCTGAAGAAATCTTCCATCCGATGAAGTCATCATCCAGGCGGCGCTGAAGAAGTCTACGATCCGGGCGATGTCATCTTCCAAGAGGCGCTGAAGAGGTCTTCTATCCGGGCGATGTCATCTTCCAAGCCGGGTCTTGAATCTTCCTCCCGCCGACGCGGAACCTCCTTCTTCACCGACGGACTACGACGAATGAAGGCTCCTTTAAGGGACGTCATCCAAGATGGCGTCCCCTCAATTCCGATTGGCTGATAGGATTCTATCAGCCAATCGGAATTAAGGTAGGAAAAATCTGATTGGCTGATGGAATCATGCCTGGATGATGACTTCATCGGATGGAAGGTTTTTTCAGCGCTGCTTGGAGGATTAACTTCTTCCGCTCCGGATGTCCACTTCGGTTCCATCGCTGCTCGGCTGACTGAAGACGACTCAAGGTAGGATGATCTTCAGGGGATTAGTGTTAGGTTTTTGTAAGGGGGGTTTGGGTTAGATTAGGGGTATGTGGGTGGTGGGTTTTAATGTTGGGGGGTTGTATTTTTCTTTTACAGGCAAAAGAGCTGAACTTTTTGGGGCATGCCCCCACAAATGGCCCTTTTAAGGGCTGGTAAGGTAAAAGAGCTTTGAACTTTATTTAATTTAGAATAGGGTAGGGCATTTTTTTTATTTTGGGGGGGTTTGTTATTTTATTAGGGGGCTTAGATTAGGTGTAAGTAGCTTAAAATTGTTGTAATATTTTTAAAATGTTTGTAACTTATTTTTTTATTTTTTGTAACTTAGCTTTTTTTATTTTTTGTACTTTAGTTAGTTTATGTAATTGTATTTAATTGTAGTTATTTGTAGGTAGTTTATTTAATTAATTTAATGATATTGTAGTATTAGGTTTAATTGTAACTTAGGTTAGGATTTATTTTACAGGTAATTGTATATTTCTTTTAGCTAGGTAGTTATTAAATAGTTAATAACTATTTAATAACTATTCTAACTAGCTAAAATAAATACAAAGTTACCTGTAAAATAAATATAAATCCTAAGGCCTAGATTTGGAGTTCGGCGGTAGCCGTCAAAACCAGCGTTAGAGGCTCCTAACGCTGGTTTTGGGCGCCCGCTGGTATTTGGAGTCAGTGATTAAAGGGTCTAACGCTCACTTTTCAGCCGCGACTTTTCCATACCGCAGATCCCCCTACGCCATTTGCGTAGCCTATCTTTTCAATGGGATCTTTCTAACGCTGGTATTTAGAGTCGTTTCTGAAGTGAGCGTTAGAGCTCTAACGACAAGATTCCAGCCGCCTGAAAATAGCAGGAGTTAAGAGCTTTCTGGCTAACGCCGGTTCATAAAGCTCTTAACTACTGTACCCTAAAGTACACTAACACCCATAAACTACCTATGTACCCCTAAACCGAGCTCCCCCCACATCGCCGCCACTCAATTAAAATTTTTAACCCCTAATCTGCCGACCGCCACCTACGTTATACTTATGTACCCCTAATCTGCTGCCCCTAACCCCGCCGACCCCTGTATTACATTTATTAACCCCTAACCTGCCCCCCACAACGTCGCCGCCAGCTACTTAAAATAATTAACCCCTAATCTTCCGACCGCAAAGCGCCGCCACCTACGTTATCCCTATGTACCCCTAATCTGCTACCCTAACACCGCCGACCCCTATATTATATTTATTAACCCCTAATCTGCCCCCCACAACGTCGCCGACACCTGCCTACACTTATTAACCCCTAATCTGCCGAGCGGACCTGAGCGCTACTATAATAAAGTTATTAACCCCTAATCCGCATCACTAACCCTATCATAAATAGTATTAACCCCTAATCTGCCCTCCCTAACATCGCCGACAGCTACCTTCAATTATTAACCCCTAATCTGCCGAGCGGACCTCACCGCTATTCTAACAAATTGATTAACCCCTAAAGCTAAGTCTAACCCTAACACTAACACCCCCCTAAGTTAAATATAATTTACATCTAACGAAATAAATTAACTCTTATTAAATAAATTATTCCTATTTAAAGCTAAATACTTACCTGTAAAATAAATCCTAATATAGCTACAATATAAATTATAATTATATTATAGCTATTTTAGGATTAATATTTATTTTACAGGCAACTTTGTAATTATTTTAACCAGGTACAATAGCTATTAAATAGTTAAGAACTATTTAATAGTTACCTAGTTAAAATAATAACAAATTTACCTGTAAAATAAATCCTAACCTAAGTTATAATTAAACCTAACACTACCCTATCAATAAAATAATTAAATAAACTACCTACAATTACCTACAATTAACCTAACACTACACTATCAATAAATTAATTAAACACAATTCCTACAAATAAATACAATTAAATAAACTAGCTAAAGTACAAAAAATAAAAAAGAACTAAGTTACAGAAAATAAAAAAATATTTACAAACATAAGAAAAATATTACAACAATTTTAAACTAATTACACCTACTCTAAGCCCCCTAATAAAATAACAAAGCCCCCCAAAATAAAAAATTCCCTACCCTATTCTAAATTAAAAAAGTTACAAGCTCTTTTACCTTACCAGCCCTGAACAGGGCCCTTTGCGGGGCATGCCCCAAGAATTTCAGCTCTTTTGCCTGTAAAAAAAACATACAATACCCCCCCCCCAACATTACAACCCACCACCCACATACCCCTAATCTAACCCAAACCCCCCTTAAATAAACCTAACACTAATCCCCTGAAGATCTTCCTACCTTGTCTTCACCATCCAGGTATCACCGATCCGTCCTGGCTCCAAGATCTTCATCCAACCCAAGCGGGGGTTGGCGATCCATAATCCGGTCCAGAAGAGGCTCCAAAGTCTTCCTCCTATCCGGCAAGAAGAGGACATCCGGACCGGCAAACATCTTCTCCAAGCGGCATCTTCGATCTTCTTCCATCCAGAGCGAAGCGGCAGGATCCTGAAGACATCCAGCGCGGAACATCCATCCGGACCGACGACTGAACGACGAATGACTGTTCCTTTAAGGGACGTCATCCAAGATGGCGTCCCTCGAATTCCGATTGGCTGATAGGATTCTATCAGCCAATCGGAATTAAGGTAGGAATTTTCTGATTGGCTGATGGAATCAGCCAATCAGAATCTAGTTCAATCCGATTGGCCGATCCAATCAGCCAATCAGATTGAGCTCGCATTCTATTGGCTGATCGGAACAGCCAATAGAATGCGAGCTCAATCTGATTGGCTGATTGGATCAGCCAATCGGATTGAACTTGATTCTGATTGGCTGATTCCATCAGCCAATCAGAAAATTCCTACCTTAATTCCGATTGGCTGATAGAATCCTATCAGCCAATCGGAATTCGAGGGACGCCATCTTGGATGACGTCCCTTAAAGGAACAGTCATTCGTCGTTCAGTCGTCGGTCCGGATGGATGTTCCGCGCTGGATGTCTTCAGGATCCTGCCGCTTCGCTCCGGATGGAAGAAGATCGAAGATGCCGCTTGGAGAAGATGTTTGCCGGTCCGGATGTCCTCTTCTTGCCGGATAGGAGGAAGACTTTGGAGCCTCTTCTGGACCGGATTATGGATCGCCAACCCCCGCTTGGGTTGGATGAAGATCTTGGAGCCAGGACGGATCGGTGATACCTGGATGGTGAAGACAAGGTAGGAAGATCTTCAGGGGCTTAGTGTTAGGTTTATTTAAGGGGGGTTTGGGTTAGATTAGGGGTATGTGGGTGGTGGGTTGTAATGTTGGGGGGGGGGGTATTGTATGTTTTTTTTTACAGGCAAAAGAGCTGAAATTCTTGGGGCATGCCCCGCAAAGGGCCCTGTTCAGGGCTGGTAAGGTAAAAGAGCTTGTAACTTTTTTAATTTAGAATAGGGTAGGGAATTTTTTATTTTGGGGGGCTTTGTTATTTTATTAGGGGGCTTAGAGTAGGTGTAATTAGTTTAAAATTGTTGTAATATTTTTCTTATGTTTGTAAATATTTTTTTATTTTCTGTAACTTAGTTCTTTTTTATTTTTTGTACTTTAGCTAGTTTATTTAATTGTATTTATTTGTAGGAATTGTGTTTAATTAATTTATTGATAGTGTAGTGTTAGGTTAATTGTAGGTAATTGTAGGTAGTTTATTTAATTATTTTATTGATAGGGTAGTGTTAGGTTTAATTATAACTTAGGTTAGGATTTATTTTACAGGTAAATTTGTTATTATTTTAACTAGGTAACTATTAAATAGTTCTTAACTATTTAATAGCTATTGTACCTGGTTAAAATAATTACAAAGTTGCCTGTAAAATAAATATTAATCCTAAAATAGCTATAATATAATTATAATTTATATTGTAGCTATATTAGGATTTATTTTACAGGTAAGTATTTAGCTTTAAATAGGAATAAGTTATTTAATAAGAGTTAATTTATTTCGTTAGATAAATATTATATTTAACTTAGGGGGGTGTTAGTGTTAGGGTTAGACTTAGCTTTAGGGGTTAATCCATTTATTAGAATAGCGGTGAGGTCCGCTCGGCAGATTAGGGGTTAATAATTGAAGGTAGGTGTCGGCGATGTTAGGGAGGGCAGATTAGGGGTTAATACTATTTATGATAGGGTTAGTGAGGCGGATTAGGGGTTAATAACTTTATTATAGTAGCGCTCAGGTCCGCTCGGCAGATTAGGGGTTAATAAGTGTAGGCAGGTGTCGGCGACGTTGTGGGGGGCAGGTTAGGGGTTAATAAATATAATATAGGGGTCGGCGGTGTTAGGGGTAGCAGATTAGGGGTACATAGGGAGAACGTAGGTTGCAGCGGTTTACGGAGCGGCAGATTAGGGGTTAAAAAAAATATGCAGGGGTCAGCGATAGCGGGGGCGGCAGATTAGGGGTTAATAAGTGTAAGGGTAGGGGTGTTTAGACTCGGGGTACATGTTAGGGTGTTAGGTGCAGACGTAGGAAGTGTTTCCCCATAGGAAACAATGGGGCTGTGTTAGGAGCTGAACGCTGCTTTTTTGCAGGTGTTAGGTTTTTTTTCAGCTCAAACAGCCCCATTGTTTCCTATGGGAGAATCGTGCACGAGCACGTTTTTGAGGCCGGCCGCGTCCGTAAGCAACTCTGGTATCGAGAGTTGCATTTGCGGTAAAAATTCTCTACGCTCCTTTTTTGGAGCCTAACGCAGCATTTGTTTGAACTCTCGATACCAGAATTAATTTTATGGTGCGGCCAGAAAAAAGCCCGCGGAGCGTTAACAGCCCTTTTACCGCCGAACTCCAAATCTAGGCCTTAGATAGCTACAATATAATTATTATTTATATTGTAGCTATATTAGGGTTTATTTTACAGGTAAGTATTTAGTTTTAAATAGGAATAATTTATTAAAGTATAGTGTAGTGTTAGGTGTAATTGTAACTTAGGTTAGGATTTATTTTACAGGTAAATTTCAGTTTATTTTAGCTAGGTAACTATTAAATAGTTAATAACTATTTAATAGCTATTGTACCTAGTTAAAATAAATTGAAATTTGCCTGTAAAATAAAAATAAATCCTAAGATAGCTAGAATATAATTATTATTTATATTGTAGCTATATTAGGGTTTATTTTAAAGGTAAGTATTTAGTTTTTAAATAGGATTAATTTAGTTAATAATAAAAATATTATTTAGATTTATTTAATTAATATTTAAGTTAGGGGGCGTTAGGGTTAGTGTTAGACTTAGGTTTAGGGGTTAATAATTTTATTACAGTGGCGGCGGTGTAGTGGGGGGCAGGATAGGGGTTAATACATTTATTATAGGTGACGACGGTGTAGGGGGGCAGGATAGGGGTTAATAGGTTTAATATAGGTTGCGGCGGGTTCAGGGAGCGGCGGTTTAGGGGTTAAACTATTTATTTAGTTGCGGCGAGGTGCGGGATCAGCAGGATAGGGGTTAATAACTTTATTATAGAGGGCGACGGTGTAGGGGGGGCAGGATAGGGGTTACTAGGTATAATGTAGGTGGCAGTGGTGTCCGGGAGCGGCGGTTTAGGGGTTAATACATTTATCAGAGTTGCGGCAGGGTCTAGGAGTGGCGGTTTAGGGGTTAGTAACTTTATTTAGTTGCGGGGTGCTCCGGGGGTGCCGGTATAGGGATAGAACAGTGTAGTTAGTGTGAGTGCTTAGTGACAGGCTAGCAATAAAGCTGGGAAAAAGCCGAAGAGCAGCGAGATCGGATGAGTGATAACTCTCACAATCCGCTGCTCATCGCCCCGCGGCTTTTTGACAGCTTTACTTGATAACTTAGGCGTATTTTTTCAGGTCCGCGGCGGCGAAGGTAGGCGAGCTTAGGCGGGCGTATTGGGCCGGCGAAGACAGAAAAGTAGACGGCTTGATAACTACCCCCCATTGTCTCAAAATAACTACTCTGGATGGCACCCCCCCTTGGTTCAGGCTTGATCCATTTTGAGTCAGCACCCCTAACCCTGACAGTGGGAGTCCTTCATAACAAACAGCTGCAGTTCGAGGTCATTCATTCCCCAGCACATCCTGTCATCCTTGGTCTTCCTTGGCTTTGGGTACACAATCCACAGTTCGACTGGGCTGAGGGACAACTGGCCTCCTGGGGTGACTCCTGTTTCCATTCCTGTTTTGCTAAAGTTACTCCTCTGCTCCACATTTCCATTGCCAGTATACAGATTCCTTCAAACCTTCCTTCAGTATATGCAGACTTTGCGGATGTGTTTGAGAGAAAAGCAGCCGACGTGCTGCCACCCCACCATCCTTATGACTACAAGATCGACCTCTTTCCTGGAGCCCCACTTCCTAAAGGGAGGACTTATCCACTCTCCAAAGCTGAAACCAAATCCATCGAGGAGTACATCCAAGTGAAGATAGCTAAAGGTTTCATTCACCCTTCCTCCTCTCCTGCTGGGGCAGGCTTCTTTTTTGTCAGTAAAAAGGATGGTGGGCTCAGACCCTGCATCGACTACAGGACCTTGAACAACATAACCATCAAGAATCACTATACCATAACATTAATCACCCAACTGTATGACTCACTCCATGATGCTCGCTTTTTCATCAAATTGGACTTACGTGGGGCATACAATCTGATTCGCATCTTTCCAGGCCACGAATGGAAGATCGCCTTCAACACAAGATCTGGGCATTACGAATACCTTGTAATGCCCTTTGGGCTGTGTAACTCCCCTGCAGTATTCCAGGCATTTGTCAATGATGTCTTTTGTGACCTCCTCAACCACACTGTCATCGTCTATCTGGATGATATCATTGTTTTCCCTTCCACTTTAGATTAGCATCATAGACATGTGAAACAGGTGCTTCTACATCTCAGAGACAATTCTTTAGTAGCCAAGCTAGAAAAGTGTGAGTTTGATTAAGTTCAAATCCAATTCCTTGGTTACTTAATCTCGAAGGAGGGTTTTGCCATGGATCCTGCTAAACTCACTGCAGTTCTAGAATGGCCTCAACCTACTTCTTTGAAGGAATTACAGAGGTTCTTGGGGTTCTCCAATTATTACTGCAAGTTTATAAAGAACTTTTCTCAAACAGTCGCTCTTCTCACTAAATTGACAAAACGGAACAAAGACTGTAAACATTGGCCTCCCGAAGCCATAATTGCCTTCTCTTGTCTGAAAAATGCTTTCTTTTCAGCTCCCCTGCTCCACCATCCTGATCCTGATGTACAGTTCACTTTAGAGGTTGATGCCTCCGAGATAAGGGCTGGAGCAGTTCTTACCCAAAGGGATCCTTTGACTTCCAAGTCACACCCTGTAGCCTTTTTCTCTAAACACTTTACTCCTGCTGAGAGGAACTACGATCTGGGTAATCGTGAACTCTTAGCCATTAAGATGGCTTTGACTGAATGGCGTCATTGGTTAGAGGGCACCACCAATCCCATTCAGATTCTCATCGACCACAAGAATCTAACATACCTAGAGACTGCTCATCGACTCAATCCTCGACAGGCCAGATGGGCCTTGTTCTTTTCTCGTTTTAACTTTGTGGTCTCTTATCTTCCTGGGACCAAGAACAAGAAGGCGGATGCCCTTTCCCGTCATTTCCCCCACTCAAGTGACTCCTCTGAAGCTCCTATTGAACACATCATACCTCCCTCCTGTGTGGTTGCTCAACTAAATACCACCCTTCTGCAAAGATTGCAACGTGCCCAGTCTAGTAAACCTCCTGGAGCCCCATGGCCTCCAATATCCTCTTTGTACCTCTGAACCTACTCACCCCTTTGCTATCCTGGGCTCATGATAGTAAACTCTCAGGACATCCTGGTTTAACTAGGAATTTTAAGCGTCTTTCCCAACACGTATGGTGGCCTACTATGAAGTCTGATGCTCAGAATTATGTGAAAGCCTGCACAACTTGTGCTGCCAACAAAATTCCCCGATCCTTGCCTCCTGGCTTGCTCCAACCCTTGTCCATTCCCAAACAACCATGGACACACATAACAATGGACTTCATTGTGGACCTTCCTCCTGACCACCCTACAGTTATCTGGGACGTGGTGTATTGCTTTTCAAGACTGGCTCATTTTTTACCCCTAACCAAACTGCCTTCTGCCCAAAAAATATCATCTCTTTTTCTCTTGCATGTGGTGCGACTTCATGGCATTCCTGTGAATATTGTTTCCGACAGAGGTCCACAGTTCATCTCTACCTTTTGGAGAGCCTTTTGTAACTTGATTGGAACCACTGTTTCACTGTCTTCTGGCTACCATCCTCAGACCAATGGACTAACTAAGAGAGTAAACCAGGATCTTGAAGCCTATCTTAGAGCCTTCGTCAATGCTCGCCATAACAACTGGTCTGAGTTGTAACCCCTAGCTGAGCTGGCAAGTAACACTTATTGGCACTCTTCTCTTAAATGTTCTCCATTTTAAACTGCAGCAGGGTGTCAACCTCGTGTCTTCCCTCTCTCTGCTCAGTCCACTGGTTTTCCTGCTGCAGACCGACACGTCACTGGACTCACCACTCATTGGCAACGTATTCGCGCTCAGCTACATTCAGCTGTCTCTAGATATAAAAAGTTTGCTGATCGTCATAGAGCTTCTGTACGTGCCATCCCAGTGGGTGTATGTGTTTGAGTCTCTACTCGACATATTCATCAACCCTGTCACAAATTGAGGCCTAGGTTTATCGGCCCTTACAAGGTCCTGAAAAGATTGTCTCCTGTTGCCTACAAAGTGGCCTTACCCAAAATCCTGTGCATAAACCCAATCTTCCACATCTCACTACTCAAGCTTTACATCAAGAATAGATATACCTAACTCCGAGCTCCTCCTCCTCCTCTGCTCCTAGTCCATGGTGACCCTGAATATGAGGTAGCTAAGATCCTGGACTCCAGATACAGGCGCAGACAACTGCAGTATCTGATACACTGGAAGGGTTACTCTGTAGCAGATTGTTGTTGGGTTCCTGCCTGCAATGTGCATGCTCCATCTTTGGTCTCCAGATACCATGCTGCACATCCTTTGAGACCGGCTCTGGTTCCCAGAGGGAACCCTTGAGAAGGGGGCTATGTTACGCTACGTCCGGATGCGTATGGCGCTGACGTCATCGTCGCATGCTCCTCTCTCTCAGATGCTGGTCTGTGTGTGTGTAATAATTTATTTTATTATACTTGTGCAATGTTAAACAGCGATGTCTGGCGGACATAATACGCTATAAGGGATCATGTCCGCCAGACATTGATAAATCAGCCCCTATTTTTTTTTTTTTTAAACATATTCATACATTACATGACTTTCATTCCAAACATATAATTCAAAAACTTTTCTAACTTGAATTTTGTTGCAGGCTTGGTCATAACATCTGCTACCATCTTGTCAGTTGGACAATACTTAAGAACTATGTTACCTTTACTGATCACTAATCAAATGAAGTAGTACTTGATATCAATATGTTTGCATCTCTGACAGCAAACAGGATTCTTTAAAAGAGCTATTGAACCCTGATTGTCCCCAAAGATTTGTATTGGTTCATAATGATACCCTTTATCTATTCCTTTTAGTAACTGCACAAGGTACAGACTTTTCTGTGTAGTCGCAGCCAACGCCATGTATTCAGCTTTAAATGTAGATAAAGCTACTGTGGGCTGTTTCTATGACTTCCATGCAATCAGTGGACCATGCTTGTTTAGGCTAAAGCAGTATCCAATCATACTCCTTCTATCATTCACATCAGAGGCCCAATCGGCATCACTATACACCTCGAGTTTCAAGTTTTCACTACATTTTTTGTAGCACAGCTCATAGTCAATAGTACACTTTAGTACCTCATTATACAGGATGTTGCTCCTGTATCAACCCTTAGTCCTTTTGGTATTATCCCATCTAGTTGGTCATCTCTAATTTTGAAAGCAAATGAGTGTCTGTCGTCACCGTCATCTGTTGCTTGTCTGACATAGTCTTTCTTTTTGCTCCTGCAATTTTCATCATTATGTGTTGAGCTCTTGCAATAGCTACATCACAGTGATTGGCCTTTATTTGGATTGTTTGAACACACTCTGGCCCTGTGTCCTTTTTTGCCGCAATTGTAACAAACATTAGATGTTACGAAACTAGATTACGAGTTTTACGGTACAGCTATTAATGATGAAAAATTGGCCATTACGCTGGAATGGCCAGTAACGCATATTACGAGTCGCAGCGGTATAGCTATACCGCAAGCATTTTAGCCTGTAACACATCATCCATTCCGCACGTCAAATGACGTTTGAGTGCGAGATTTTCATTGCGCCCTTATTACAGGTTGTGTGGTCCGGCTAAAATGCTTGCGTTACAGTCTATACCGACTCGAGCCATACCGCCATCTGAGACCAGTAGCTATGGATTTTGCGAAACAAAAATGTTTCACAAAACTCATAACTAAAATGTTACAAAGTACACTAACACTCATAAACTACCTATTAACCCCTAAATCGCCACCCTCCCGCATTGCAAACATTATAATAAATGTATTAACCCCTAATCTGCCGCCCACCCACATTGTGACTATTAAATAAAGCTATTAACCCCTAATCCACCACCCCCGACATCGCCGACACCTAGATAAATCTATTGACCCCTAAACCACCGCCCCCCCACATCACCAACACTATAAAGTATTAACCCCTAAACCTCCAGCCACACACATCGTAACTACTAAACTAAATCTATTAACCCATAAACTGCCGCTCCCCCCACATTGCAAAACACTAAATTAAACTATTAACCCCTAAACTTAACACCCCCTAACTTTAAATTAAAATTACAATATAACTATCTTAAAATAAATAAAAACTTACCTGTGAAATAAATAAAACTAAGCTTAAACTATAAATTACGTAGCAAAAGTACTCTCCGTTTTGAACCCTACTACGTGCTAAGTCGATAGAAATTACAAAATATAGAAACCAAGTCCTTTGTATATATGGACTCACCCGCTCCTCAGCGCTTGTCAGATGCTCCACCGAGTGCAGTCTGATGCCTCCCCTCACTCATTTCCGATTCGTCCGGTCCTGGGGAATGTGGATCCTGTGGCCTCTCAGCTCCTATCCAGGTAAATGTATAATACAAACTTGGACAGTAGAAATCCCTCCGGTCGTGGCGTGAGGCTGCTGATTCCTAACAAACCCTCTTTAGACGTCAGAGGTGAGGGGGGCGTGGTCCACATGCACATGCTCTGTGAAGGAAAAACTTGATTGTAGCTGCGGTGAGCCCGTATTGCAGCAGTTCAACAGGGTAATTATGGAGTAGTCTCCTCTGGATGTGCTGGCACGCTTGTAGGTCAATAGATCAAGAAGTGCAAAGAATATAGCGGAGCACCAGTCCAATTGTAGTAAAATAAAAGAAAACTTTATTTTTCATATAGTTAAAAAGAACAACAACAGGGTGCCATTCTCCTAATAGGAGTCAGCTCCTACAGCTGCTGACATGTTTCGGCTATTGCCGTTATCAAAGCTGCTTGAAGCTATATGAAACTATATGAAAAATAAAGTTTTCTTTTATTTTACTACAATTGGACTGGTGCTCCGCTATATTCTTTGCACTTCTTAAACTATAAATGAACCTAATATAACTATTCTAATAAAATAAAAAAAATGATTAATTACAAAATCTAAATTACAAATTTAAAAAAACCTAACACTATGAAAAATTTAAAAAAATCTAAAATTACAAAAAATAATAAACACTAACGGCTAGATTAAGAGTTTGGCGTTAGGCTTAAAAAGCAGCGTTGGCCGGTCCTAACGCTGCCTTTTAACGCCCGCTGGTATCATGAGTCTTGCAGGTACAGGTGTACCACTCACTTTTTTGGCCAGACTTGGAAATACCGCAAATCCACTTACGTCAATTGGGTATCCTATATTTTCAATGGGACTTGCATAGTGCCGGTATTACAAGTCTGCCAAAAAGTGAGCGGTACACCCTCTCCTGTCAAGACTGGTACCGCATTTTAAAGTCAGTAGTTAAAAATTTTACACTACAACGTCGTAGCATAAAACTCTTAACTAAAGTGCTAAAAAGTACACTAACACCCATAAACTACCTATTAACCCCTAAATTGAGGCCTTCCCACATCGCAAACACTAAAATAAATTTTTTAACCCCTAATCTGCCGAACCGGACATCGCCGCCACTATAATAAATATATTAACCCCTAAACCGCCGCACTCCCGCATCGCAAACACTAGTTAAATATTATTAAACCCTAATCTGCTGTCCCTAACATCGCCAACACCTACCTACATTTATTAACCCCTAATCTGCCGCGCCCAACGTCGCCGCCACTATATTAAAGTTATTAACCCCTGAATCTAAGTCTAACTCTAACCCTAACACCCCCTAACTTAAATATAATTTAAATAAATCTAAATAAAATTACTATTATTACCTAAATAATTCCTATTTAAAACTAAATACTTACCTATAAAATAAACCCTAAGATAGCTACAATATAACTAATAGTTACATTGTATCTAGCATAGGGTTTATTTTTATTTTACAGGCAAGTTTGTATTTATTTTAACTAGGCAGAATAGTTACTAAATAGTTATTAACTATTTAATAGCTACCTAGTTAAAATAAAGACAAATTTACCTGTAAAATAAAACCTAACCTAAGTTACAATTACACCTAACACTACACTATAATTAAATTAATTCCCTAAATTAAATACAATTAAATATAAATTAATACAAACCCCCCCACTAAATTACAGAAAATAATTAACAAATTAATAGATTCTTAAACTAATTACACCTAATCTAATCCCCCTAACAAAATAAAAAAGCCCCCCCAAAATAAAAAAAGCCCTACCCTACATTAAATTACAAATAGCCCTTAAAAAACACTAACCCTTGAAGATCACCTTACCGGGAGAAGTCTTCACCAAAACGGACCAAAGTCCTCAACGAAGCTGGGAGAAGTCTTCATCCAAGCCGGGCGAAGTGGTCCTCCAGACTGGCAGAAGTCTTCATCCAGACGGCATCTTCTATCTTCATCCATCCGGCGCGGAGCGGGTCCATCTTCAAGACATCCGGCACAGAGCATCCTCTTCCATCGAAGTCTTCTTACTAAATGAGGGTTCCTTTAAGTGACATCATCCAAGATGGTGTCCCTTTAATTCCGATTGGCTGATAGAATTCTATCAGCCAATTGGAATTAAGGTAGAAAAAATCCTATTGGCTGATGCAATCAGCCAATAGGATTGAATGTCAATCCTATTGGCTGATCCAATCAGCCAATAGGATTGAGCTGGCATTCTATTGGCTGTTCCAATAAGCCAATAGAATGCCAGCTCAATCCTATTGGCTGATTGCTTCAGCCAATAGGATTTTTTCTACCTTAATTCTGATTGGCTGATAGAATCCTATCAGCCTGTCGGAATTGAAGGGACGCCATCTTGGATGATGTCACTTAAAGGAACCGTCATTTAGTAAGAAGACTTCAATGGAAGAGGATGGTCCGCGCTGGATGTCTTGAAGATGGACCCGCTCCGTGCCGGATGGATGAAGATATAAGATGCCGTCTGGCTGAAGACTTCTGCCTGTCTGGAGAGCCACTTCGCCCGGCATGGATGAAGACTTCTCCCGGCTTCTTTGAGGACTTCAGCCCGGTTGGGTGAAGACTTCTCCCGGAAAGGTGATATTCAAGGGGTTAGTGTTAGGTTTTTTTAAGGGGGTATTGGGTGGGTTTTAGAGTAGGGTTGGTTGTGTGGGTGGTGGGTTTTAATGTTGGGGGGGATTTGTACTTATTTTTACAGGTAAAAGAGCTAATTACTTTGGGTAAATGCCCCGCAAAAGGCCCTTTTAAGGGCTATTTGTAATTTAGTGTAGGGTAGGGTTTTTTTTATTTTAGGGGGGCTTTTTTATTTTGTTAGGGGGATTAGATTAGGTGTAATTAGTTTAAAAATCTTGTAATTTGTTTATTATTTTCTGTAATTTAGTGGGGGGTTTTTGTACTCTAGATAATTTTATTTATCTGTATTTAATTTAGGGAATTAATTTAATTATAGTGTAGTGTTAGGTGTGATTGTAACTTAGGTTAGGTTTTATTTTAGAGGTAAATTTGTCTTTATTTTAACTAGGTAGTTAATAAATAGTTAATAACTATTTAGTAACTATTCTACCTAGTTAAAATAAATACAAACTTGCCTGTAAAATAAAAATAAACCCTAGGCTAGACACAATGTAACTATTAGTTATATTGTAGCTAGCTTAGGGTTTATTTTATAGGTAAGTATTTAGTTTTAAATAGGAATTATTTAGGTAATAATAGTAATTTTATTTAGATTTATTTAAATTATATTTAAGTTAGGGGGTGTTAGGGTTAGACTTAGATTTAAGGGTTAATAACTTTAATATAGTGGCAGCGACATTGGGGGCGGCAGATTAGGGGTTAAGAAGTTTAGGTAGGTTGTGGCGACATTGGGGGCGGCAGATTAGGGGTTAATAAATATAAGAGGATAGAAAAACAAGGGGCGCCAACATAGTGTGAATCAGTTTGGAAAACTGGAAAACAGTAGTTATAATAAAATCTACTCACAAGTGGAGTGGCACCTAGAACCAACTGGGTGCATACAGGCAGGCTGACATTCAGGACCAGCAGTCAGTACGCTGGGGGTCTCACCCGGGAGACCTGTGGGTGGGTCAGATGAGGTAGATGGAGTCGGCTGTGTGTCGTCTGGTGAGCCGGATCGCCACTGTGGAAGTCCAAAGGGCTGTGTTGTTTATCCCAAAAGGGTAGCTGCTCACACGATCAGCCTTGTTTCCAAACGAGTTTCCAATGTCAGTGTATGGAACAAAGGGATAAAAACCAAACTGGGTATAACCACTGCAAACTGTGGTAATATTAAAAAGGCACAGAAAACCGGGTCTGTCTAAAAACAAGTATTTAATTGCTACGCGTTTCTCAGTCCGTAAAGGACCGTTTCCTCAGGCGATGTTGGGGGCAGCAGATTAGGGGTTCATAAGTACAGTATAATGTAGGTGGCGGCGGTGTCCGGAGCGGCAGATTAGGGGTTAATCAATATAATGTAGGTGTCAGGGGCGTCAGATTAGGGGTTAATAAGTGTAATATTAGGGGTGTTTAGACTCGGGGTTCATGTTAGGGTGTTAGGTGTAGACATAAATGTATTTTCTCCATAGGAATCAATGGGGCTGCCTTAGGAGCTAAACGCTGCTTTTTTTTTTTAGCCGGCTCTCCCCCATTGATTCCTATGGGGAAATCGTGCAGGAGCACGTTCAGCCAGCTCACCGCTAACGTAAGCAGCACTGGTATAGAGGTGAGATGTGGAGCAAAATTTTGCTCTACTATCACTTTTTGCGGTTAACGCCGGGTTTTTAAAAACCCGTAATACCAGCGCTGTCTGTAAGTGAGCAGTGAGAATAAACTGCTCGTTAGCACCGCATAGCCTCTAACGCAAAACTCGTACTCTAGGTGTAAATTACGAAAAATAAAAAACTCTAAGATTACAAATATAATAAACGAAATTATCAAAAATAAAAACAATTACACCTAATAGCCCTATAAAAATAAAAAAGTCCCCCCAAAATAAAAACACCCTCTAACGTACAATAAACTACGAATAGCCCTTAAAAGGGCCTTTTGTAGGGCATTGGCCTAAGTTAAACAGCTCTTTTACATTAAAAAAGTACTAAGTCCCCCCTAAAAGTAAACCACCCCACCCAACCAACCCCCCAAAATAAAAAAACCTAACTCTAAAAAATCCTAAGCTACCCATTGCCCCTAAAGGGGCGTTTTTATGGGCATTGCATGGGCATTGCCCTTAAAAGGGCATTCAGCTCTTTTACATTGCAAAATCATTGTAATCAACAATCCGTCACATATTTCTCCATATCGGTATGGATATAAGAAAGCCAAAAGACTGTCTTAAAAATACATTTTTATTTATTTTTTTATTTAAAGCTAAAAAGTGGTACAAGAAAGGTCCAAATAAAAATAAATAAAAATGTATTTTTAAGACAGTCTTTTGGCTTTCTTATATCCATACCGAGAGAGGACTAAGCACTCTTTATATTGGCTTCTTTAATCGTATCATTATTGGGAGCTGGTGAGGACTCCCACAACTGAAGAGGAACTTTTCCGCAGTGCTTTTTGTTTCCCATGGGACATCTGAGACTGTGAGACCAGCACAGCACGAGGATCGCATGCTGCTTTGGAAAAGGACCACTGAGCTTGTGATTTCAGGCTAGTGATTACAGCGTGCTTTGCAGACAGAGGACGACGATAAATGCAGTTTCTTAACACTGGGCGGAAGACAAGGATCCGGAGCGCTTACCATGCTTCTTTGTATGTTAGTTCAGTGTATAAACTAATTCTTTTCATCTCCATCAAAGCAAAGTCTGCTCCATCGGTTTCCTGCATCCTTCCTGGGCCCATAACCTGTTGCCATTCTGTTATTATTAGGTTAGGATAACCGGGTATATAAAATTATTTTATATAAAGATGAATGAAAAATCACATAGGCACATCTTGCTTCTATGTCTTTATTCAACTACACTGCTTCTACTTCCTGTATCATCGGAAATGTAGTTCCAAAACCTCTGGAGAGCAAAGTTTGGACACCCCTGAAGGGGGAGGTAACAAAAAAAACTTTATTTACACTTCTGTTAACATACAATGTATATAGGCTACAACACTGTAAGAGCACTTTCAGTTTATATCTCAACAGCGACCCACACTATTATTAGTGCTCCACTTGTAAAAAATTGGATGCCTGATAGCAAATCGATATCTCCAATTAACCCTCACAGAATACCAACACTGTTCTAACAAACCATATAACAAGATCTGGTTTTAGAATGGATCTCAAGGAGATATGGGGTTACTAACACATTAGATCCATACGTGCCAAATGTCCATATTTTCTCTGGACAGTCCTGTTTTTTAGCCTATTGCCTTTGCGATAGCGGAATAAAATTTTGTTGAGGAGTGTGGACCACCCCTGATACCTAAGAAGGAAGGAGGTGAGTACCATACTGTACCGTGACTACAGTACGATATGGTGATAAGAACTTGCGGGTAAATCCAGCTAAGTTGAACTTTCCCTTAAAGGGACATGAAACACAAATTTTTTCTTTCATGATTTAGAAAGAGCATGCAATTTTAAACACCTTTCTAATTTACTTCTATTATCTAATTTGCTTCATTCTCTTAATATTCTTTGCTGAAAAGCATATCTAGATAGGCCCAGTAGCTGCTAATTGGTAGCTGCACATTGATGCCTTGTGTGTTTGGCTCACACATGTGCATTGCTGTTTCTTCAACAAAGGATATCTAAAGAATGAAGCAAATTAGATAATAGAAGTACATTGGGATGTTGTTTAAAATTGTATTCTCTATCTGAATCATAAAAGAAAAAAAATGGGTTTAATGTCCCTTTAAATTGGGTAGACGTTACATTTTATTGTGTAAGTGCAATTTTATCTATATACTGTATAGCTATATGAACTACACAATAAACACTACTGTTTATCTGAGATGCATGTTCTCTGTTTAGTTTTAAAAATCTGCCTGAGGTTTGGGCTTGGCATGGATGTGAGAATCAAAGTTTATGACTTTGTTGGTCTTATGTATATATTTGTTGGCATATTATGGCACCTGAGTCTCATGCACTTTACATTAGAACAGGAGAATAATACAATAATATAATGTATATCATTTGAAGAACCAGCATTTGTGAATCTCTTGCTTACAGATTAAATCAAATAATACAATACTGAATATTTTATATTATATAATAAAATGTTGTACACAGTTACAGAAAGGTTTCACCAGTGTCTTTAGTTTCCCCAGTTATTCTATATAGTAAAGTCACTAAAGCATACTCTTCATTATTTAGCAAATCAGGGGGTCGATCCGATAAAAATCGTCGCCCGCAAAAGCCGGCGACGCCAATAATTGCGCGGATTTGGTATCCTATATACGGCGTAAGCTAGAAGTTACGCGCGTATATTTCTGCCGTCGCCCGCAGTTTTTTGGGCCATAGGCAGGTATACCAAACCCGTGCAGTTTGGTATCCAATATGCAGCGTAAGGACTTACGTGGCGAAAATGGAGAAAACTTACTCCATTTTCACCTCGCCACAAAAAGCAGCCATAAGAAGCCTTACGCTGACTATTGGAGCCCCGTAACTTCCTAAACTGGCTGCTAAAATAAACCTAACACCTAACGCATGTGCAATGTCTATCTCCCTGTCAACCGCGATCTGCTAAAATAAACCTAACACCTAACGCATGCGCAATGTCTATCTCCCTGTCAACCGCGATCCCCCCCCCCCGAAATCCCTAATAAAGTTATTACCCCCTAAAACGCCGCTCCCGGACCCCCGCCGCCATCTACATAAACTAACCCCCTACTGTGAGCCCCTAAAACCGCCGCCATCTACCTTATCTATCCCGTAATCTGACCCCTTACACCGCCGCCACCTATATAAAAATTATTAACCCCTAATTTAATCTACCTACCCCGCCGCCAGCTATATTATCTATATTAACCCTAAGTATATTATAGTTAATATAGTTATTACATTATATATATTAACTATATTAACCCTAATTATATTAGGGTTAATATAGTTACTATAGTATTTATATTAACTATATTAACTCTATCTAACCCTAACTACATTTATATTAAATTAATCTAATTAATTTATAAACTAAAATATACCTATTTAAATCTAAATACTTACCTATAAAATAAACCCTAAGATAGCTACAATATAATTAATAATTACATTGTAGCTATGTTAGGGTTAATATTTATTTTACAGGTAAATAGTTAATTATTTTAACTAGGTATAATAGATATTAAATAGTTATTAACTATTTAATATCTACCTAGTTAAAATAATTACCCAATTACCTGTAAAATAAATCCTAACCTAAGTTACAAATACACCTACACTATCAATAAATTTAATAAACTACAAACATCTATCTAAAAATACAATTAAATTAACTAAACTAAATTACAAAAAAAAACAAACACTAAATTACAAAAAATAAAAAAAAGATTACAAGATTTTTAAGCTAATTACACCTATTCTAAGCCCCCTAATAAAATAATAAACCCCCAAAATAAAAAAAATTCCCTGCCCTATTCTAAATTAAACAAATTTCAAAGCTCTTTACCTTACCAGCCCTTAAAAGGGCCTTTTGTGGGGCATGCCCCAAAGAATTCAGCTCTTTTGCATTCAACAAATACAATCCCCCCCCCCCATTACAACCCACCACCCACATACCCCTATTCTAAACCCACCCAAACCCCCCTTAAAAAAGCCTAACACTACCCCCCTGAAGATCTCCCTACCTTGTCTTCACCACACCGGGCCGAACTCCTGATCCGATCCGGGCGATGTCGTCCTCCAAGCGGCAAAGAAGAATTCTTCCTCCGGCGACGTCTTCCTCCAAGCGGCAGCAAAGTCTTCATTCTTCCAGCGGCATCTTCAATCTTCTTTCTTCGCTCCGCCGCCGCGGAGCATCCATCCCGGCCGACTGCTGAACTTGGAATGAGGTACCTTTAAATGACGTCATCCAAGATGGCGTCCGCCGAATTCCGATTGGCTGATAGGATTCTATCAGCCAATCGGAATTAAGTTAAAAAAATCTGATTGGCTGATTGAATCAGCCAATCAGATTCAAGTTCAATCCGATTGGCTGATCCAATCAGCCAATCAGATTGAGCTCGCATTCTATTGGCTGTTCCGATCAGCCAATAGAATGCGAGCTCAATCTGATTGGCTGATTGGATCAGCCAATCGGATTGAACTTGAATCTGATTGGCTGATTCAATCAGCCAATCAGATTTTTTTAACTTAATTCCGATTGGCTGATAGAATCCTATCAGCCAATCGGAATTCGGCGGACGCCATCTTGGATGACGTCATTTAAAGGTACCTCATTCCAAGTTCAGCAGTCGGCCGGGATGGATGCTCCGCGGCGGCGGAGCGAAGAAAGAAGATTGAAGATGCCGCCGGAAGAATGAAGGCTTTGCTGCCGCTTGGAGGAAGACGTCGCCGGAGGAAGAATTCTTCTTTGCCGCTTGGAGGACGACATCGCCCGGATCGGATCAGGAGTTCGGCCCGGTGTGGTGAAGACAAGGTAGGGAGATCTTCAGGGGGGTAGTGTTAGGCTTTTTTAAGGGGGGTTTGGGTGGGTTTAGAATAGGGGTATGTGGGTGGTGGGTTGTAATGGGGGGGGGGGGGATTGTATTTGTTGAATGCAAAAGAGCTGAATTCTTTGGGGCATGCCCCACAAAAGGCCCTTTTAAGGGCTGGTAAGGTAAAGAGCTTTGAAATTTGTTTAATTTAGAATAGGGCAGGGAATTTTTTTTATTTTGGGGGTTTATTATTTTATTAGGGGGCTTAGAATAGGTGTAATTAGCTTAAAAATCTTGTAATCTTTTTTTTATTTTTTGTAATTTAGTGTTTTTTTTTTTTTGTAATTTAGTTTAGTTAATTTAATTGTATTTTTAGATAGATGTTTGTAGTTTATTAAATTTATTGATAGTGTAGGTGTATTTGTAACTTAGGTTAGGATTTATTTTACAGGTAATTGGGTAATTATTTTAACTAGGTAGATATTAAATAGTTAATAACTATTTAATATCTATTATACCTAGTTAAAATAATTAACTATTTACCTGTAAAATAAATATTAACCCTAACATAGCTACAATGTAATTATTAATTATATTGTAGCTATCTTAGGGTTTATTTTATAGGTAAGTATTTAGATTTAAATAGGTATATTTTAGTTTATAAATTAATTAGATTAATTTAATATAAATGTAGTTAGGGTTAGATAGAGTTAATATAGTTAATATAAATACTATATTAACTATATTAACCCTAATATAATTAGGGTTAATATAGTTAATATATATAATGTAATAACTATATTAACTATAATATACTTAGGGTTAATATAGATAATATAGCTGGCGGCGGGGTAGGTAGATTAAATTAGGGGTTAATCATTTTAATAGAGATGGCGGCGGTGTAAGGGGCTTACATTAGGGGTTAATAATTTTAATATAGATGGCGGCGGTGTTAGGGGCTCACTTTAGGGGGTTATAGATATAATATAGCTGGCGGCGGGGTACGGGAGCGGCGGTTTAGGGGTTAATAACTTTATTAGGTTGCGGCGGGGTAAAGGAGCGGCGGTTTAGGGGTTAATAGCTTTTTTATTGTTAGGATAGTGAGGGGGGATAGCGGATAGAGGGTTAGACAGTGCGGGCTATGTTAGGGAGGCGTGTTAGACAGTGCGGGCTATGTTAGGGAGGCGTGTTAGACAGTGCGGGTGTTTTAGACTTTAGTCAGGTTTTATAGGCGCCGGCAGATTCTAACGTGGCGCAAGTCACTGGCGACGCCAGAAATTTGTACTTACGAAGATTTCTGGACATCGCTGGTTTGTGAGACTTACGGCACGTTAGCATCTGACGGCGACCTATATGGGATGGCTCGAGTTGCGAGCTGAAACTGCGGGCGACGCCGGTTCCCTCGCTTGCGCCGCAAACTGCGATCGATATCGGATCGCGCCCCAGTTATGTAAAACTGTTACATGGTGCAGCTGAATAGGCTGAAAAGACCTTTCAGGGAATTTTGCTCACTGTTCCGTTGAGGTTAAAAATATGATTTCCAATTGTCCAGTATTAAAATGGACAATCGGGTATTTTAACTGGATGTCCAGTAAAATCTGTACAGAAATACTCGGCCCTTAAATGTCTAGTCTTAAAGATACGCAAGCTATAGCTAAATAAAATCTTATGTGTAGCACAGAACAGTTAAACTTCTTTACACAGAAAAATTAAAGCACTGCTCATAATGACACACATGGGGATTAAATGACAGCTTTATGTGTTACTGACAAAAGGGGAGGAGACTAAAAATTATTCTTCTGTTCCTGGCATTAAGGGAATAAATCATTAGCTTGTGTGTATGCATGCCCCCGACATAAAGGGTTAACTCACTCTGTGTTACTGGCAGCAAGGATGTTTAAAAAGGCTCTTCCTTGTACATTTTTTGGCCAATTGAGAGGGTAAAATCATTGCCTTTGCTACTTCCAATTACAAGGGGTACATTATAGCTCTGTGTATAAACTTGATCTTGGCCAAGAGAGGGGATTCAAATCACTGCCCTGTTGTGTAACTATTAGCCAAAGGGTAAACATGTTGTGTTGTGTGTATTAACTGAAGAAAAGGTTTAACATAACATATTTGTATGTATTGCTAGCTGGTGGCGGGTAGACCATTGCTTTGTTTGTTACTGGCAAACGAGGACATAAAATCACTGCCCAGTAGTAAATTATATTCTAGGATGTGGTTGTTGTGGAGTATAAGGAGCATTTTGGGGAGGGTCTGTCCTGTGTCTCTTCCACTTTTCCTTGGCAGTTAATAATCCTAGTTCAAAATGCCAAGGGTTATGCTTTTATCTGCATATGAAATAATGGTCTATAACATATCTGTGAGCTGCAGGTATTCAGACGCTAATGATTTTTGATCCTGCTTTTTTATAGTATATAAACACTGTGTAAAATCTTGTGGGCTCTTGCTTATAAACAACAGTGACTTGCATCTGTGTAAGGAGCTTTTAAACTGTTCCGTAGGCATTTTATTCCTATATAATATGAGCATTATTCATAATCTGAATGAGATAACCACAGAGAAATGTAATTTTGTGCAGAAGAAACCTAAGTCTCCGCAGCTGGGCCTCGGCTTTCATCCAACTATTCAGCTGCAATCATAATTTTTTCTCTCTCAGAGATTTAGATTCTTTATTAGGCCAGGCTTCCAGAAGGCTGGGATCGGTTTGAGGAAATGAATACATGGTTAGCAACAGAAGGCATTCCCAACATTTTTGGCTTGGTTTCCACTACTAAGTCAGCAGGCCCAGGTTGTATATGGAAAGAGGAGAAAGTATTTTTCTATGTGGATCATAGTGGAGAAACAAACTGCTTGCATGATATACTTTAATAGCAGCAGGCATTATAACTCTCACTGGTTTGCTGCAAGCCTCAGGAATTATGTGGTCAGTCAATCTCCTATAAACGTAGTGTGAATATCCATAGCTTCTCTTAAAAAAATATATATATTTTGGTTCCAAAATTCTCAAAATTATCTTGACCTGTGTTTATAAATTGCTATTTCATGTGCTACATTTTTTCCAGAATTGTTTTTATTTTTTCCTTTTTGCATATTTAATATAAAGTTTCTTTCTAATCCTAAAATAATTATATTAATTTTTTAAGGGCACAGTATAGTTAAGGGGTAATAGCTTGAGTGCCGAAGGTGGAATGTAAAAAAAAATTTGTCATGCTACTCGGGCTACTATCATACTGCTTACAGCCTGGCGGCATATGTCTGTGGGCAGAAGCGGGCCTACCATATACTCATTGGCTGTGTCTAGGAAGCTACAATGCCTAGCATGATTAAGCCTATGGAAAGGATCACCAAGCAAATGTGTGTGCTCAGCAAGTGTTTAAAGTGAGGGTAGAAAAGAAGGAGCATAAAGTGCAAAGCTAAAAATAAAGACTTGCAAAGAAAGTAGACATTGTTAGCAGTATGTAAAAAACAAGGATTAATTAAGAATACAAAGGGAAAGATTCATCTGAGACTGAGGATGTGGTACATCCTACCCCTCCAGCTAGGCACCGGGCAGCCCCCCTTCTAGCCACTAACACCCTTTATGAGGGGACTGGGCCTCCAGGACCTGGCAGCAGGCTCTGGGCCCCAGTCACCCCTGATGGACTTTAGCTCCCTCCCTGATGTCGCCTCAGGTACTCTAGGGGTTCCCCAGGTTCTGGCCCAGGTAGTGAATTTACCCTGTGCTGGCGAGCATGCGGCCATTGAGCCCCCTACCGGGTCACAGCATGCTCCCAGTGTTCACATTTTTCCCCCCAACCATCCCTTAATTTTCCCTCATGGCGGTCCTAACACTTCAGGGCTGCTCTCAGCTGCGGCTGCTGTTGTGGAATCTTCTTGGCAGCAGCTGCAGGCCTTACCCCCGGCGGCCCTTCAATCCGTGCTGGCGCTGGTTAAGGCCTTCATGGGGAACTTGTCCCCAGCGAGCTTGACTGGCGTGGGCAGGTTTGAGGCCAGTGGGCGGGTAGGCGTGGGTGCGGTGGTCTCCGGAGCTCAGTCAGCTACTCAGGCACACATGCTTGATTGGTTGGCATGCTTGCACAGTCAAGGGGTGTCTAGATTAGCGGCGCAGGATCGGTTGTCCGCACTTTCATTCTTTAGCAAGACGTTCGGTATAGCGGATCACTCGGGCAAATTCCTAGTGTGGCAGGTCCTGAAATAGTGGGGGCGGTTGGCCCCACAAAGTAAGGATCACAGGGAACCCATCACACCTTTAAGGCTACGTGAGTTGGTGGGAAAATTGCAGTCAGTGTGCTCATCAGCATTCGAAACTTTGCTGTTTTGAACGGCCTTCTCTTTTGCTCTGGCCAGGGGAATTAAGAGTGGGGGAATTGGTTGCTTCCTCCAGAGCTGGTGCAGACTGGGGTATCAAATGGGAACATGTTAGGCTCGCTGAGAACGGGTTGATGCTGCTGGTCCCTAGGTCTAAAACTGATCAAGAGGATAGAAGGGCTTGGCTCCTGTTGCATAGGCATGAAATTCCTGAATGTTGCCCAGTGCGGAATTTAGAAGAATATTGTAGAGTGAGACCGCAGGGTCAGCAGCAATTATTCATACATGAGGATGGTTTGTCTTCGATCGATCAATCTTTCAGTTTAAGAGGGTGCTTGCCAAGGCCGTGGCTGCAGCGGGCCTTGACCCAGCGAGGGTTGAGTCCCATTCATTCCGGATTGGGGCGACCACGAGCGTGGCTAGCAGTGGTTTCTCCGGTTCAGATATCAGGTGAATGGGGTGGTGGAAATCAGGCCATTGGGTGGCGCTCTTAATAAAGACATGGGCTCTTGGGGGGTCACATGGCTAACTATGGTCTTGGGGCATGAGGTTTTTTTTAAATTCTATGCTTCAAAGGATGGTTAATGTTTGTTGCTCAGCTTGTGTATCCTGTTATTTCAGGCACGAATCCCCCCCCCCCCCGGTGCATGTTTGGATAGTAGGGCACTCCTTCGTGCATTGGGCGTCCATCAGGGCTCTGCATTTGCCAGACAAGCAGCAATTAGGATTCCCCTCATCTAGAGCTAGCATTCGGTGGCTGGGACGAAGGGGTTTAACGTGGGACAAGTTGCCAGTCCTTCTTCAAGATGCTCATAGGAGGTGGGGGCAACCTCACATTATTGTACTCCACTTGGGTGGGAATGACATGGGGTCTGTTCCAGTCCTGGATTTAATTAGGAAGATAGCTTCGGACCTACGTTGGGTGTGCGCATGGCTCCAGAATGTAAAAATTGGGTGGTCCAACGTAGTTGTACAACTGCGTTGGAGGTACATTGTTACACAGAGGGCAGTGTACAATGTGCAGAAAAAGCTGAACAGGGAAATGGGGAGAACGGTCACGGCGTTAGGCAGTTTTGCCATAAGGCATAATGCACTAACGGCTGACAACAAGGCTCTCTATCGCCCTGATGGCGTCCATCTTATGGATGTTGGATTGGACTTTTTCCTCACGGATATACGAAAAGCTCTTTTGGCGGTTGTTTAAAAAAAAAATAGAAGAAAATTTTGATAACATTTTTATATTGTTATGTGTTGTGCTGGTCAGTTATGTGGCGGCAAGAGGGGTAGTTGCCTCTTGTGGCGGTCAGGGCCCAGAAAGTGGGCAGGGAGTGAGAAGAGTGATCCCCTAAGATGGGGGAAGTGACACCTGCTAGGTGCCGACCTAGGGGTTACTCCCCCCAACCAATCGTAGGCCAAATAGCTCTACTAATTACAGCTCTCTCTCTCTTCCATTTGGGCGCATGCAATCCGTGCCGTACTGCAGACACTGTGTAGGGCCCTGGCCTCCTGGCAGTAGGGGTTAAGCTATTAGTTCATTAGTTCATTGCCGCCACCAGTTTAAGAACTTACACAGTTCTATGTTTATTAATAAAGAGTTGCCTAGATTGGCATATATCTAACCGTAATTTAAGGAGTTTATTTATATAAAAAATATGAAAGTGAACAGTCTTTAGCCCAAAACCTGTAGTTGTGTATTTATTGTTTAATCATTATAGGGTACATAGGACGCAATAGGAAGTTTATCTCTTATGGAAGTGGAGGGCCCTCTAGTGGGCTTGTAACAAAATTAAGGGATAACTGAATTGAAGTCTGGAGTGTACAAGGCCTGTTACATTGTTGCAAGTGTGGGGGCGGCTGTTTCTGCTTACCTTTCTAGGTTCTGGTTGCAGTGGATCCGGCCTCTTTTGTTCCTGGTTCCAGACTTCAAGGGAGCATTCCCCGCCCGCCCGTTCCCAGAGGAAGAGGAGGCGGCTTGTAGTGGTAATGGTTAGGGTTCACCCTGGCGTGGGTAGGTTTAGGTGAACTAGCCCTCTAAGCCCAGGTTTTAATTGTAACCTTCCACCTGTTTCAGGAGTGTTTTCACAACTTGCTTGAGAAGGTCACCTTACTAGGCTGGTTGTTTATGCCCTAGCTGGCGCCTGGCGGTCGGTCAGGGCCCAGAGAGCAGGCAGGGAGTGAGAAGAGTGATGCACTAGGATGGGGAAGGTGATGCCCGCTAGTTGCCGACCTAGGGGTTACTCCCCTTTACGAGTCGTAGGTCAAATAGTTCTACTAATTACAGCTCTCTCTCTCTGACATTTGGGAGCGCAATCCGTGCCATACTGCAGACACCGTGTAGGGCCCTTGCTGTCTGGCAGTAGGGGTTAAGCTATTAGTTCATTGCCGCCACCAGTTTAAGAACTTATACAGTTCTATGTTTATTAATAAAGAGTTGCCTAGATTGGCGTATATATAGCCGTAATTTAAGGAGTTTATTTATATAATAAACCTGGCCGTGACCGGTCTTTAGCCCAAAACCTGTAGTTGTGTGTTTATTGTTTAATCATTCTAGGGTACATATGACATAATAGGAAGTTTATCTCTTATGGCATATACTCTTATTAGTATATAAAATAATTAGAAGTTATATCTATACTATATAGATATTTTTCCACTAATAATGCAGCATGGTCAACTTAAGTCTTAAACATGGTCCTATGATGAGACTTTTCCCACGTATTATAATGCATATTAAAGAAAAGCATTTAAATATGGTGTGTTTTTTTTTGCATGATAAAGTTTTATAAAAGCTGTTTAAACCTGTAGTGAACTAATAGGACATGCATGTTAGTGCACAACAGACACTAAGGAATCCATTGCTAACAGGGATAACACCCTTTGCTGAACTTGTGGACAGAGCCAATCCTTCAAAAACAGCTGCTTTACTGATGGGACACTTGAGCGCAACACGTAACAGCTGTCAAAAAGTTAGTGCGACTTGAGACCTGAAGTAGTGTTAGGGCTACAAGAAAAGTATAATAAAACACATGTAAAACATATTAAAAAAAATATTACACTATATATATATATATATATATATATATATACATACACACACACACACTGAAAATATATTGAATATATATTTATATATATTAAATATAAAATAAATTTATTAAGAGGGTGTAAAGGGGATATGGTATATGTCAAGGAGTTTGGTTGGGCTCAAATGTTTATATATATATATATATATATATATATATATATATATATATATATATACATATATTATATGTGTGTGACTGTGAGTAAGTATGTATTTATATATGTGTATAAACAGTGCCCTCCACTAATATTGGCACCCTTGGTAAATAATGTGAAAAATTGTCTTTATTGCGTAACCTTTTCATTTTTTCTTCAAAAAGTACACTGTACCTGTTTATATGTGTACATATTATGTGTACACATACACGTATATATATATGTATATATATATATATATATATATACACACACACACACACACACACTTCTGATGCCTTCCAAATCAAACACCTTGACATATAAAATATCCATTTTAAACAATGTGAATGTGTGTGTATGTGTGTGTGTGTGTATATATATATATATATATATACAGGGAGTGCAGAATTATTAGGCAAGTTGTATTTTTGAGGATTAATTTTATTATTGAACAACAACCATGTTCTCAATGAACCCAAAAAACTCATTAATATCAAAGCTGAATAGTTTTGGAAGTAGTTTTTAGTTTGTTTTTAGTTATAGCTATTTTAGGGGGATATCTGTGTGTGCAGGTGACTATTACTGTGCAACTTAACAAAAAGCAAATATATACCCATTTCAATTATTTATTTTTACCAGTGAAACCAATATAACATCTCAACATTCACAAATATACATTTCTGACATTCAAAAACAAAACAAAAACAAATCAGTGACCAATATAGCCACCTTTCTTTGCAAGGACACTCAAAAGCCTGCCATCCATGGATTCTGTCAGTGTTTTGATCTGTTCACCATCAACATTGCGTGCAGCAGCAACCACAGCCTCCCAGACACTGTTCAGAGAGGTGTACTGTTTTCCCTCCTTGTAAATCTCACATTTGATGATGGACCACAGGTTCTCAATGGGGTTCAGATCAGGTGAACAAGGAGGCCATGTCATTAGATTTTCTTCTTTTATACCCTTTCTTGCCAGCCACGCTGTGGAGTACTTGGACGCGTGTGATGGAGCATTGTCCTGCATGAAAATCATGTTTTTCTTGAAGGATGCAGACTTCTTCCTGTACCACTGCTTGAAGAAGGTGTCTTCCAGAAACTGGCAGTAGGACTGGGAGTTGAGCTTGACTCCATCCTCAACCCGAAAAGGCCCCACAAGCTCATCTTTGATGATACCAGCCCAAATCAGTACTCCACCTCCACCTTGCTGGCGTCTGAGTCGGACTGGAGCTCTCTGCCCTTTACCAATCCAGCCACGGGCCCATCCATCTGGCCCATCAAGACTCACTCTCATTTCATCAGTCCATAAAACCTTAGAAAAATCAGTCTTGAGATATTTCTTGGCCCAGTCTTGACGTTTCAGCTTGTGTGTCTTGTTCAGTGGTGGTCGTCTTTCAGCCTTTCTTACCTTGGCCATGTCTCTGAGTATTGCACACCTTGTGCTTTTGGGCACTCCAGTGATGTTGCAGCTCTGAAATATGGCCAAACTGGTGGCAAGTGGCATCTTGGCAGCTGCACGCTTGACTTTTCTCAGTTCATGGGCAGTTATTTTGCGCCTTGGTTTTTCCACACGCTTCTTGCGACCCTGTTGACTATTTTGAATGAAACGCTTGATTGTTCGATGATCACGCTTCAGAAGCTTTGCAATTTTAAGAGTGCTGCATCCCTCTGCAAGATATCTCACTATTTTTGACTTTTCTGAGCCTGTCAAGTCCTTCTTTTGACCCATTTTGCCAAAGGAAAGGAAGTTGCCTAATAATTATGCACACCTGATATAGTGTGTTGATGTCATTAGACTACACCCCTTCTCATTACAGAGATGCACATCACCTAATATGCTTAATTGGTAGTAGGCTTTCGAGCCTATACAGCTTGGAGTAAGACAACATGCATAAAGAGGATGATGTGGTCAAAATACTAATTTGCCTAATAATTCTGCACTCCCTGTATATATATACAGGGAGTGCAGAATTATTAGGCAAGTTGTATTTTTGAGGATTAATTTTATTATTGAATAACAACCATGTTCTCAATGAACCCAAAAAACTCATTAATATCAAAGCTGAATAGTTTTGGAAGTAGTTTTTAGTTTGTTTTTAGTTATAGCTATTTTAGGGGGATATCTGTGTGTGCAGGTGACTATTACTGTGCATAATTATTAGGCAACTTAACAAAAAACAAATATATACCCATTTCAATTATTTATTTTTTACCAGTGAAACCAATATAACATCTCAACATTCACAAATATACATTTCTGACATTCAAAAACAAAACAAAAACAAATCAGTGACCAATATAGCCACCTTTCTTTGCAAGGACACTCAAAAGCCTGCCATCCATGGATTCTGTCAGTGTTTTGATCTGTTCACCATCAACATTGCGTGCAGCAGCAACCACAGCCTCCCAGACACTGTTCAGAGAGGTGTACTGTTTTCCCTCCTTGTAAATCTCACATTTGATGATGGACCACAGGTTCTCAATGGGGTTCAGATCAGGTGAACAAGGAGGCCATGTCATTAGATTTTCTTCTTTTATACCCTTTCTTGCCAGCCACGCTGTGGAGTACTTGGACGCGTGTGATGGAGCATTGTCCTGCATGAAAATCATGTTTTTCTTGAAGGATGCAGACTTCTTCCTGTACCACTGCTTGAAGAAGGTGTCTTCCAGAAACTGGCAGTAGGACTGGGAGTTGAGCTTGACTCCATCCTCAACCCGAAAAGGCCCCACAAGCTCATCTTTGATGATACCAGCCCAAACCAGTACTCCACCTCCACCTTGCTGGCGTCTGAGTCGGACTGGAGCTCTCTGCCCTTTACCAATCCAGCCACGGGCCCATCCATCTGGCCCATCAAGACTCACTCTCATTTCATCAGTCCATAAAACCTTAGAAAAATCAGTCTTGAGATATTTCTTGGCCCAGTCTTGACGTTTCAGCTTGTGTGTCTTGTTCAGTGGTGGTCGTCTTTCAGGCTTTCTTACCTTGGCCATGTCTCTGAGTATTGCACACCATGTGCTTTTGGGCACTCCAGTGATGTTGCAGCTCTGAAATATGGCCAAACTGGTGGCAAGTGGCATCTTGGCAGCTGCACGCTTGACTTTTCTCAGTTCATGGGCAGTTATTTTGCACCTTGGTTTTTCCACACGCTTCTTGCGACCCTGTTGACTATTTTGAATGAAACGCTTGATTGTTCGATGATCACGCTTCAGAAGCTTTGCAATTTTAAGAGTGCTGCATCCCTCTGCAAGATATCTCACTATTTTTGACTTTTCTGAGCCTGTCAAGTCCTTCTTTTGACCCATTTTGCCAAAGGAAAGGAAGTTGCCTAATAATTATGCACACCTGATATAGGGTGTTGATGTCATTAGACCACACCCCTTCTCATTACAAAGATGCACATCACCTAATATGCTTAATTGGTAGTAGGCTTTCGAGCCTATACAGCTTGGAGTAAGACAACATGCATAAAGAGGATGATGTGGTCAAAATACTCATTTGCCTAATAATTCTGCACTCCCTGTATATATATATATATATATATATATATATATATATATACACACACACATACATACAATATATATCTATATATAGTTATATAGATATAGATACTGTATATATTTAAAATATATATCTGCTATCTGATATATATATAAACCTTTTTATTTTTTCTTCAAAAAGTACACTGTACCTGTTTATATGTGTACATATTATGTGTACACATACACATATATATATGTATATATATATATATATATATATATATATATATATATATATACACACTTCTGATGCCTTCTAAATCAAACACCTTGACATATAAAATATCCATTTTAAACAATGTGAATGTGTGTGTATGTGTGTGTATATATATATATATATATATATACTCATACATACAATATATATCTATATATAGTTATATAGATATAGATACTGTATATATTTAAAATATATATCTGCTATCTGATATATATATATAAACCTTTTCATTTTTTCTTCAAAAAGTACACTGTACCTGTTTATATGTGTACATATTATGTGTACACATACACATATATGTATATATATATATATATATATATATATATACACACACACACACTTCTGATGCCTTCCAAATCAAACACCTTGACATATAAAATATCCATTTTAAACAATGTGTATGTGTGTGTGTATATATATATATATATATATATATATATACACACATACATACAATATATATCTATATATAGTTATATAGATATAGATACTGTATATATTTAAAATATATATCTGTTATCTGACCTCCAGACGTTAGCTCGCTGACCTCAATCTTTTGCTCTTGTGCTAACTTCCAACTTGTAATACAAGTGCAAGATTAGGAGCGCTACTGATTTGAGTAAGCACTCAATAGCACTAATAATTTTGCTCCTTACTTCTAATCTAGACCAAAGTGTTCTTAAACACAAAACAAAACAGGATGATATGTTTTATACTAGAATGTCCCTTTAAGAATTAATTAAATAGTTACAATGTAAACTTGTTGCTAAACGCTAAGACTGATACTCAAATATAAAGTTATTTGCAGAATCAGACTTCGGCTAAACTTTCACAGTGTGAAAATTTGTAGCCATAGTGTGAATTAACATTGCTCTTTAAATATTGTTTCTTGTGGCTAATATTATGACTTGACAGCATTGGCATCTACAAGAATATATGTCAGTCTGAAGATACAAATCTGTGATTACACGGCAAAACATAAGTTGGATCATATTATTATTTTTGCACTTTCAGTACTATTACATTCAAGCTTTGCACCTTCTAGTCTATATTTTAATACATTTAGACCAGCAGTGATTTTACAGATTTTCCTGAATACATTTTGAAAGTTTCTGTGTTACTTTAAAAAAGTTAGGATCACATGTACCTTTTAAAAATGTCATTGAATTTTGTATATTCTCTATCGTAAAATAAAACACAGCTTCAGAAAGTGGGAGGGACAGGGGAGTTCACTTAGCTGAACAGGGGAGTTCCCAGGGTATGCCTGAAGCTCTTTCACAAGTCTTGTGAAATGCTGTAAGCATTTTAAACAAGCTTGATGTACTGATTTTTCTCGACAGCTGTATGCAGGTGAAGTTTTCTCAAAATTCATAATACACTTATTTAACTGACAGAAAAGTAATGCATATTAAACTATAGGCAAAAGCAAGTTAAAGTGTAGTGAAAACATTTCAGTTTATTTTGTAATTGATGCAAACTGAGCATTTATATCAGCCCCGGATGTTCGCTAATTAACTTCTGTCTCCCCTGTGAAATTCTTTATCCCAGCCAGCTTCATTACTTTCTATGGAAGGTATCTCTCATCTCTCTGGGGCTCCGATATTGAAAATATCAAGATATTCAAAGAATTGGGGCATGTCCGAGCAATGCCGACAAGCGGCAATGTCTCTCCCATAGAAGGCAATAAGAGCGTCATGTCACCAACCACATTGCCAACATAACCGCTCATCAGCATTTTTCTGCGGCCGGTGGGGGAGGGCTCTATTTGAAGTGGACCTACATGGCACAGATAGTGTAGGCACACTTCAAATATTGCCATGAGCACCTAAGTATTTGTACACCTACTCTAACAATCTCAGACGATGTAGTCTCGACAGCTGATAGCTGGCGAGATAAACATAGCCGCTACCCTCTTCGCAAACTGCACTTCTCTGATTCAAACATATCGATCTTGTGACGATGTGTCCGAATGAAAGTGCTACTCCCACTAGAATGCCCCGCTAATTCCCCCTGAATGCGTATATCTACATCCCACCTAAGTCTTCAAAGATCCCAAAAAGGGAACTGAAGGGGCGCGCTGGAAATGACAAAAGGTACAAAAGTTTGTTCAATGTAAGATTACCACAATCTGTTTCTCATTAGAACCGGATGAGTCTCCAGCTAGTGTAGAGCAATCAATATGCAGACAATGATTCAGAGGCCGCTCCACTTGTACCCGGTGCGAGGGGAGATCTAAACAGATGGCGAAAAAGAAAGAGGGCGCCTCATAGTGTGGTATGTTGCCTACAGGGAGATGAGATGTAAAATTACAAGGCTTACCGGAGGGTGTTGCACCGTCCTCTGACCGGTGCTAGCGGGCAGACTAACACGCAACAGTGGTTAGTACACTGAATCAGGATGATCCCCAACCCGCTGGTTAACTGCTCCAGGGAACTCCCAATGGTGATGACTGCCGTAATGCAATGTAAACAGCTCTGTGGGAAGCAGCTGTATATTGCGGTATAACTGATTATACACAAAAATGGGCTTAAAAAAGGTTGGAATTAAGGGATAACTTCCAAAGTAATAAGGTATAAAAACAACTCTTTTATTTTGTTCTTGCAACGCGTTTCTCGACCATTCACAAGGTTGTTTCTTCAGGCAATACAAAACGGATAAAAGAGTATCTTCATTAGCAACATTAAATACACTTGTGATTATAAAAACGGAAGTTGTCACAGTTAAAACAAACCAATGATAACAATGGTTAGATCTGCCAGTATACAAACATTTCTGATTGAAAATATATCAGGTGTCATTAGTAAATAAACTCTAACTTATGTGTGCTTGGTGTGAGAAAATAAAGGTTATGAAAATGTTTATGAAATTAAACTGTTGTTGACGATATCTACATCATTGTTGGAATATGTCTTCATAGTAATTTAACAATGAGTGAACCTTGTTACATTTGTTTCTAAAATAAGTTCGATAAAAACAAATAAAATCTAGCTGATAAGTGTGTAATTTATATGAACTAGATTGTCTAGATTGGTGTAAGCTAGTTGTCCTTCGGGAAGTCAAAACTGTATATATTTCGACCAAATAAAAAATATGTTATAATTCAACATCTATAAAAGATTTGAAAAGAGTACTAATTTATGCAAAACTGTGTATATATGCTTAATAGTGTTGTATGTATGATCTAATTTTGAGCATAATGATAAGTGACCAGTAAGATATTTGCAATGGTATTTGGCAGAATCTGTCATGTGTAGAGCTGCTGTAAATATCCAGTGTATGTGAGTAAGAGTGATGTGTAATATTGTGTGAGCTAGTTGTCCTTCGGAATGTCATATATATATTTTGACCAAATTAAAAAAGAGTCATAATTAGCTGTCTATAAAAAATGTTTTAAAAGATTATTGATTTGTGCAAAAAAAATAAAATATATATATATATATATATATATATTTATATATACTTAATCGTATAGTATGTGTGATCTAATTATGAACACGATGATAGGTGACCAATAAAATATCTGCAATGGTGTTTAGCAGAATCTATTAGATGTTAAACTGCTTGATATATCCAGTGTGTGTGAATCAGAATGTTGTGTGGTGATGTAGAAAATATTTAAAAATTATATAAAAAATAAATATGTAATGAACAAAAATGGAATACATGCGACAGACTGGAAGTGAAAAGATAGTGTAAAAGTGTATGAGAAGAATGTATTTTGTGTATAGTGTGAAAAATGTGTCTCACTATAATCCGTAGTGATTGGGTGCATAGGTAGTTGATGTTCTGTTATGTCTATAAATATTAATTGTTATGGAAATGAATAATGAATAATGAAAAGTAGAGAAGATTGTATGTGATACAGTTGGGCGTTATGATAAATGAATAAATGAAGTGATAAAATTAATTTATCCTATTGGTTAGTCTGCAAAATACATGATATCAAATGGACAGATCCACTATCACAGAATCTAGTAAGTTTATTAATTGAAGGCTGCTAGATCTAAATTAGCATTAAGACCAGATGGATATAGTGTTTTGAGTTTAAAAATCCAATATGTTTCTCGTTGTCTAAGTTTATTTAATCTATTATAATCAGGTGATTTTGGCACAAAATCTGTGGGGTGGTATTTGAAAATATAAGGATTACCATTGTGTTTGTGTAAACAATGATTAGGAATACTATGTTTGATCTTAGTTTTCTTACAATTTTTGCAATTTCGATGATGTTCGCCCCAACGTGTTCTGACTTTTCTTGAGGTGCGGCCTACATATTGTAGGCTGCAAATACATTAAATTAAGTAAATTACAAAAAAAGAGTCACAGTTAAAGAAACCCGAGATTGGAAAAGATTCCCCAGTGGTTGTGGATTTGAAGGTTTTTAAACTGGATTTGATGAATTTGCACGAATTGCATCCAGTCTTGCCACATCTATAGACTCCTTGTAGGCCAAAAATACCTTTCTTTATTTTATTAGATTCTTTGGTACTTTGTTTAACATGTTTGACTTTTGTACTAGGGGCTAATTTATTTCTCAGAGTGGGCGCTCTTCTATATACTATTCTCTTTGTCTTTTACAATGTTCTTAAGTATGGGATCTCTTTGGATTATGTGCCAATTGTATTGAGTTATGAATATTATATCCCCCTGATTGGTCTCAGACTCCAAATTCGTGCTCTGCTTTTTATTATTAGTTTCTACAATTTTGTTTTTATCAAGATTCCTAGTTCTAGCTAAGGATCTGTCCAATAGGTTAGGGGGATATCCTTTATCTATAAATCTGCCATATAAAATTTGGCTCTGTTCAAGAAAAACATTTAAATCTGTACAATTTCTCCTTATCCTTCTAAACTGACTATATGGGACATTATGTATCCAACTTCTGTGGTGGTTACTATTGTAATCTAAAAAACAGTTGCTGTCCACATACTTAAAAAAAGTTTTGGATGTTATAGTTTCATTTGTGCCCCAACTAAGTACCAAATTTAAATATTCTATGGAATGTGTTTGTATGTTGGCGGTGAAACTGATACCCATATTGTTCTGATTGAGGTGAATAATAAACTAATCTGCTGAGCTTTCATCTCCATTCCAAATGAAAATCAAATCATCAATGTATCGGCCATAGAAGACCAGATTCGCCCCAAAGTTCGAGTTGTATATATATATATCTCTTCAAACAAACCCATAAAGAGATTTGCGAAACGGGGGGCGAATCTGGTCCCCATGGCCATACCTTTGACACATAAATAAAACCGTTCTTGGTAAATGAAATAATTATGTTGCAATGAAATAAATACTTTCCAAAATATATATTCGCTGTGTATCAGGCAATTATATGGATCTTGTTCCAAAAAATGAGCAACTGCTGATACCCCTAATTCATGTGAAATGTTTGAATACAGAGAACTAACATCACATGTAATCCATATTACATTTCTGTTCGTAATATATGTTTCATTCATTAGTTGTGAGGGGAGTGTAGTGACACATTTTTGTAAAAATTGGTCAATATAGTACGATAGATTATAAGTTAGATTGCCAATTCCTGCAATAATCGGGCGGCCAGGGGGATTAAATCTGTCCTTGTGTATCTTGGGTATAAGATAATAATGGGCTATGCTTGGGTTAGATATTCTCAAGAAATCCCTTTCATTTTTATTTAGGATACCCAAGGAAGCACCTTTATCAACCAGTTGGGAGTAAGTTTGTAAATATATAATTTGCGATTTATATAGCGCTTTTCTCCCTGTGAGACTCAAAGCACTTTACAAATATACCAACATAAGACATAAAAGTTAGGAGTTTCTGAAGGTCAGATAAGCGGACTGAATGCCTGATGGAAGAGGTGGGTCTTTAGCTTTTTTTAAAAGTCTGTAAGGACGGTGCCTCTCTGATTGTGCACGGTAAAGAGTTCCAGAAAGTAGGGGCAGCGTGGCCGAATGCTCTGGAGCCTGAGTTTGTACTTATTCTTGGCACTGAGAGGAGGGATGTGTTGGCTGACCTAAGTGAACGGGATGGGATGTAGGGTGTCAGGAGCTCTTTCAGGTACTGTGGGCCTTGGTTGTTTAAGGCTTTGAAGGTCAGCAGGCCAATTTTAAAATATGTTCGCCATTTAATTGGAAGCCAATGCAGGGAGTGGAGAACAGGTGTTATGTGGCAGGAGCGAGTTTGATTGGTCAATAGTCTGGCTGCTGCGTTTTGTACTGTCTGAAGGCAATGGAGTTCTTTTTTTGGGAGGCCCAAGTAAAGTGCATTGCAGTAATCTAATCTAGAGGATACAAATGAATGGATTAATGTTGGCATATCATCCGGTGGAATTAAGTGTTGTATCCTGGCTATGTTTTTCAGATGAAAGTAGGCAGATTTTATTACGGAGGAAATCTGCTGTTTAAAAGATAGTCCAGCGACAATCAGCACTCCGAGGTTTCGTACCTTTGCTGAACTAACGAGTTTAGAGCCTCCAAGCTCCAGGCCAGTTGGGTGATCGTGGGATATTTTTGATGCCCGTGGTCACCTCACCAAGAGTAACTCTGTTTTGTCTGGGTTCACTTTGAGACAGCTAGCATTCATCCATTCTATGAGGTCTGTTAAGCAATTGTTTATGTGGCATGCTGGGTCTGTAGTATCTGGAGCAAAGGAGAAGTAGAGTTGTGTGTCATCAGCATAACAATGATACCTTAGGCCATGTCGGTTAATGATGTCCCTCAGTGGTTGTAAGTAAATTGCGAATAGCATGTGAGACAGGATAGATCCTTGTGGAACTCCGCAGGCCAGTTCTGTTGGTGCTGATGAGCTTGATCCTGATATTACTCTCTGTGATCTACCATTGAGGAAATATTTAAACCAGTTAAGGACTGTGACTCCTAGACCACAGATGTACTGCAAGCGCTCTATTAGAATCCTATGGTCAATGGTGTCAAATGCAGCTGAGAGATCCAGGAGGATTAGAATGGAGTAATCGCCTTTGTCTCTTGCCATGAGGAGATCATTTAGCACTCGGACTAGCGCTGTTTCAGTGCTGTGGCGGCATCTGAAGCCTGACTGGAAAGGATCGAATATGTTTAGGGGTGATAGATGGGCTTCCAGTTGAGTTGCCACTACTTTTTCAATTACTTTTCCCCGAAATGGGAGGTTGGATACTGGTCTGTAATTAGTCATGCACTGCACTATTTTTGTGAGGACTGGGGCGAGTGTTTCAATGCATCCAGATATGAGCTGAGTTGGAGCAGGGTCTAAGTCACACATAGTAGGGTGTAACTTTTGTATGGTGTTTTTAACTCCTTTTATATCCACATTTGTAAAAGTGGCCCATAAACTGGGGCAATCTGGCATTCCATTGTAGTGGTTCTAGTGTGTAACTGTTTGGCCTGCTGTGATAGCGGTTCGGATTGAGGAAATCTTATCTCTGAAGAAGTTTGCAAATGCTTCACAGTTATCCTGAGAAAAGTTGGTAGGGCTCAGCATGCATGCTGGTTTGCAGAGCCTTTCTACTGTGCGAAACAGTTGCCTGGGTCTATTGTGGGAGAGTGCAATTTCGTGTGATAAAAATGAAGATTTTTTCTGAGTTATCTTGGATTGATATTTATTTAGATGTTTGGTAAGAGCGGCTTTATCCTCTGGATCATTTGAAAATGCTGAGTGATTTTAGGGTAGCCACTAGTGAGGGACTGAGTGCTGCGACCGCTTTTTGGGGTCTTAAGGAGTGCAGATGTCCCAGTCTTGACGTTTCAGCTTGTGTGTCTTGTTCAGTGGTGGTCGTCTTTCAGCCTTTCTTACCTTGGCCATGTCTCTGAGTATTGCACACCTTGTGCTTTTGGGCACTCCAGGGATGTTGCAGCTCTGAAATATGGCCAAACTGGTGGCAAGTGGCATCTTGGCAGCTGCACGCTTGACTTTTCTCAGTTCATGGGCAGTTATTTTGCGCCTTGGTTTTTCCACACGCTTCTTGCGACCCTGTTGACTATTTTGAATGAAACGCTTGATTGTTCGATGATCACGCTTCAGAAGCTTTGCAATTTTAAGAGTGCTGCATCCCTCTGCAAGATATCTCACTATTTTTGACTTTTCTGAGCCTGTCAAGTCCTTCTTTTGACCCATTTTGCCAAAGGAAAGGAAGTTGCCTAATAATTATGCACACCTGATATAGGGTGTTGATGTCATTAGACCACACCCCTTCTCATTACAGAGATGCACATCACCTAATATGCTTAATTGGTAGTAGGCTTTTGAGCCTATACAGCTTGGAGTAAGACAACATGCATAAAGAGGATGATGTGGTCAAAATACTCATTTGCCTAATAATTCTGCACTCCCTGTATATATATACACATACATACAATATATATCTATATATAGTTATATAGATATAGATACTGTATATATTTAAAATATATATCTGCTATCTGATATATATATAAACCTTTTCATTTTTTCTTCAAAAAGTACACTGTACCTGTTTATATGTGTACATATTATGTGTACACATACACATATATATATGTATATATATATATATATATATATATATATACACACACTTCTGATGCCTTCCAAATCAAACACCTTGACATATAAAATATCCATTTTAAACAATGTGTATGTGTGTGTATATATATATATATATATATATATATATACACACATACATACAATATATATCTATATATAGTTATATAGATATAGATACTGTATATATTTAAAATATATATCTGTTTTCTGACCTCCAGACGTTAGCTCGCTGACCTCAATCTTTTGCTCTTGTGCTAACTTCCAACTTGTAATACAAGTGCAAGATTAGGAGCGCTACTGATTTGAGTAAGCACTCAATAGCACTAATAATTTTGCTCCTTACTTCTAATCTAGACCAAAGTGTTCTTAAACACAAAACAAAACAGGATGATATGTTTTATACTAGAATGTCCCTTTAAGAATTAATTAAATAGTTACAATGTAAACTTGTTGCTAAACTCTAAGACTGATACTCAAATATAAAGTTATTTGCAGAATCAGACTTCGGCTAAACTTTCACAGTGTGAAAATTTGTAGCCATAGTGTGAATTAACATTGCTCTTTAAATATTGTTTCTTGTGGCTAATATTATGACTTGACAGCATTGGCATCTACAAGAATATATGTCAGTCTGAAGATACAAATCTGTGATTACACGGCAAAACATAAGTTGGATCATATTATTATTTTTGCACTTTCAGTACTATTACATTCAAGCTTTGCACCTTCTAGTCTATATTTTAATACATTTAGACCAGCAGTGATTTTACAGATTTTCCTGAATACATTTTGAAAGTTTCTGTGTTACTTTAAAAGAGTTAGGATCACATGTACCTTTTAAAAATGTCATTGAATTTTGTATATTCTCTATCGTAAAATAAAACACAGCTTCAGAAAGTGGGAGGGACAGGGGAGTTCACTTAGCTGAACAGGGGAGTTCCCAGGGTATGCCTGAAGCTCTTTCACAAGTCTTGTGAAATGCTGTAAGCATTTTAAACAAGCTTGATGTACTGATTTTTCTCAACAGCTGTATGCAGGTGACGTTTTCTCAAAATTCACAATACACTTATTTAACTGACAGAAAAGTAATGCATATTAAACTATAGGCAAAAGCAAGTTAAAGTGTAGTGAAAACATTTCAGTTTATTTTGTAATTGATGCAAACTGAGCATTTATATCAGCCCCGGATGTTCACTAATTAACTTCTGTCTCCCCTGTGAAATTCTTTATCCCAGCCAGCTTCATTACTTTCTATGGAAGGTATCTCTCATCTCTCTGGGGCTCCGATATTGAAAATATCAAGATATTCAAAGAATAGGGGCATGTCCGAGCAATGCCGACAAGCGGCAATGTCTCTCCCATAGAAGGCAATAAGAGCGTCATGTCACCAACCACATTGCCAACATAACCGCTCATCAGCATTTTTCTGCGGCCGGGGGTGGGGAGGGCTCTATTTGAAGTGGACCTACATGGCACAGATAGTGTAGGCACACTTCAAATATTGCCATGAGCACCTAAGTATTTGTACACCTACTCTAACAATCTCAGACGATGTAGTCTCGACAGCTGATAGCTGGCGAGATAAACATAGCCGCTACCCTCTTCGCAAACTGCACTTCTCTGATTCAAACATATCGATCTTGTGACGATGTGTCCGAATGAAAGTGCTACTCCCACTAGAATGCCCCGCTAATTCCCCCTGAATGCATATATCTACATCCCACCTAAGTCTTCAAAGATCCCAAAAAGGGAACTGAAGGGGCGCGCTGGAAATGAAAAAAGGTACAAAAGTTTGTTCAATGTAAGATTACCACAATCTGTTTCTCATTAGAACCGGATGAGTCTCCAGCTAGTGTAGAGCAATCAATATGCAGACAATGATTCAGAGGCCGCTCCACTTGTACCCGGTGCGAGGGGAGATCTAAACAGATGGCGAAAAAGAAAGAGGGCGCCTCATAGTGTGGTATGTTGCCTACAGGGAGATGAGATGTAAAATTACAAGGCTTACCGGTGGGTGTTGCACCGTCCTCTGACCGGTGCTAGCGGGCAGACTAACACGCAACAGTGGTTAGTACACTGAATCAGGATGATCCCCAACCCGCTGGTTAACTGCTCCAGGGAACTCCCAATGGTGATGACTGCCGTAATGCAATGTAAACAGCTCTGTGGGAAGCAGCTGTATATTGCGGTATAATTGATTATACACAAAAACGGGCTTAAAAAAGGTTGGAATTAAGGGATAACTTCCAAAGTAATAAGGTATAAAAACAACGCTTTTATTTTGTTCTTGCAACGCGTTTCTCGACCATTCACAAGGTTGTTTCTTCAGGCAATACAAAACGGATAAAAGAGAATCTTCATTAGCAACATTAAATACACTTGTGATTATAAAAACGGAAGTTGTCACAGTTAAAACAAACCAATGATAACAATGGTTAGATCTGCCAGTATACAAACATTTCTGATTGAAAATATCTCAGGTGTCATTAGTAAATAAACTCTAACTTATGTGTGCTTGGTGTGAGAAAATAAAGGTTATGAAAATGTTTATTAAATTAAACTGTTGTTGACGATATCTACATCATTGTTGGAATATGTCTTCATAGTAATTTAACAATGAGTGAACCTTGTTACATTTGTTTCTAAAATAAGTTCGATAAAAACAAATAAAATCTAGCTGATAAGTGTGTAATTTATATGAACTAGATTGTCTAGATTGGTGTAAGCTAGTTGTCCTTCGGGAAGTCAAAACTGTATATATTTCGACCAAATAAAAAATATGTTATAATTCAACATCTATAAAAGATTTGAAAAGAGTACTAATTTATGCAAAACTGTGTATATATGCTTAATAGTGTTGTATGTATGATCTAATTTTGAGCATAATGATAAGTGACCAGTAAGATATTTGCAATGGTATTTGGCAGAATCTGTCATGTGTAGAGCTGCTGTAAATATCCAGTGTATGTGAGTAAGAGTGATGTGTAATATTGTGTGAGCTAGTTGTCCTTCGGAATGTCATATATATATTTTGACCAAATTAAAAAAGAGTCATAATTAGCTGTCTATAAAAAATGTTTTAAAAGATTATTGATTTGTGCAAAAAAAATAATATATATATATATATATATTTATATATACTTAATCGTATAGTATGTGTGATCTAATTATGAACACGATGATAGGTGACCAATAAAATATCTGCAATGGTATTTAGCAGAATCTATTAGATGTTAAACTGCTTGATATATCAAGTGTGTGTGAATCAGAATGTTGTGTGGTGATGTAGAAAATATTTAAAAATTATATAAAAAATAAATATGTAATGAACAGAAATGGAATACATGCGACAGACTGGAAGTGAAAAGATAGTGTAAAAGTGTATGAGAAGAATGAATTTTGTGTATAGTGTGAAAAATGTGTCTCACTATAATCCGTAGTGATTGGGTGCGTAGGTAGTGTTAATAGGATGATGTTCTGTTATGTCTATAAATATTAATTGTTATGGAAATGAATAATGAATAATGAAAAGTAGAGAAGATTGTATGTGATACAGTTGGGCGTTATGATAAATGAATAAATGAAGTGATAAAATTAATTTATCCTATTGGTTAGTCTGCAAAATACATGATATCAAATAGACAGATCCACTATCACAGAATCTAGTAAGTTTATTAATTGAAGGCTGCTAGATCTAAATTAGCATTAAGACCAGATGGATATAGTGTTTTGAGTTTAAAAATCCAATATGTTTCTCGTTGTCTAAGTTTATTTAATCTATTATAATCAGGTGATTTTGGCACAAAATCTATGGGGTGGTATTTGAAAATATAAGGATTACCATTGTGTTTGTGTAAACAATGATTAGGAATACTATGTTTGATCTTAGTTTTCTTACAATTTTTGCAATTTCGATGATGTTCGCCCCAACGTGTTCTGACTTTTCTTGAGGTGCGGCCTACATATTGTAGGCTGCAAATACATTCAATTAAGTAAATTACAAAAAAAGAGTCACAGTTAAAGAAACCCGAGATTGGAAAAGATTCCCCAGTGGTTGTGGATTTGAAGGTTTTTAAACTGGATTTGATGAATTTGCACGAATTGCATCCAGTCTTGCCACATCTATAGACTCCTTGTAGGCCAAAAATACCTTTCTTTATTTTATTAGATTCTTTGGTACTTTGTTTAACATGTTTAACTTTTGTACTAGGGGCTAATTTATTTCTCAGAGTGGGCGCTCTTCTATATACTATTCTCTTTGTCTTTTACAATGTTCTTAAGTATGGGATCTCATTGGATTATGTGCCAATGTTTGTTTATGATTTGTTGCATTTAAAAAAAGTTATTATTGTATTGAGTTATGAATATTATATCCCCCTGATTGGTCTCAGACTCCAAATTCGTGCTCTGCTTTTTATTATTAGTTTCTACAATTTTGTTTTTATCAAGATTCCTAGTTCTAGCTAAGGCTCTGTCTAATAGGTTAGGGGGATATCCTTTATCTATAAATATGCCATATAAAATTTGGCTCTGTTCAAGAAAAACATTTAAATCTGTACAATTTCTCCTTATCCTTCTAAACTGACTATATGGGACATTATGTATCCAACTTCTGTGGTGGTTACTATTGTAATCTAAAAAACTGTTGCTGTCCACATACTTAAAAAAAAGTTTTGGATGTTATAGTTTCATTTGTGCCCCAACTAAGTACCAAATTTAAATATTCTATGGAATGTGTTTGTATGTTGGCGGTGAAACTGATACCCATATTGTTCTGATTGAGGTGAATAATAAACTAATCTGCTGAGGTTGCATCTCCATCCCAAATGAAAATTAAATCATCAATGTATCGGCCATAGAAGACCAGATTCGCCCCAAAGTTCGAGTTGTATATATATATCTCTTCAAACAAACCCATAAAGAGATTTGCGAAACTGGGGGCGAATCTGGTCCCCATGGCCATACCTTTGACACGTAAATAAAACCGTTCTTGGTAAATGAAATAATTATGTTGCAATGAAATAAATACTTTCCAAAATATATATTCGCTGTGTATCAGGCAATTATATGGATCTTGTTCCAAAAAATGAGCAACTGCTGATACCCCTAATTCATGTGTAATGTTTGAATACAGAGAACTAACATCACATGTAATCCATATTACATTTCTGTTCGTAATAGATGTTTCATTCATCAGTTGTGAAGGGAGTGTAGTGACACATTTTTGTAAAAATTGGTCAATATAGTACGATAGATTATAAGTTAGATTGCCAATTCCTGCAATAATCGGGCGGCCAGGGGGATTAAATCTGTCCTTGTGTATCTTGGGTAGATGATAATAATGGGCTATGCTTGGGTTAGATATTCTCAAGAAATCCCTTTCATTTTTATTTAGGATACCCAAGGAATCACCTTTATCAACCAGTTGGGAGTAAGTTTGTAAATATATAATTTGCGATTTATATAGCGCTTTACAAATATACCAACATAAGACATAAAAGTTAGGAGTTTCTGAAGGTCAGATAAGCGGACTGAATGCCTGATGGAAGAGGTGGGTCTTTAGCTTTTTTTAAAAGTCTGTAAGGACGGTGCCTCTCTGATTGTGCACGGTAAAGAGTTCCAGAAAGTAGGGGCAGCGTGGCTAAATGCTCTGGAGCCTGAGTTTGTCCTTATTCTTGGCACTGAGAGGAGGGATGTGTTGGCTGACCTAAGTGAACGGGATGGGATGTAGGGTGTCAGGAGCTCTTTCAGGTACTGTGGGCCTTGGTTGTTTAAGGCTTTGAAGGTCAGCAGGCCAATTTTAAAATATGTTCGCCATTTAATTGGAAGCCAATGCAGGGAGTGGAGAACAGGTGTTATGTGGCAGGAGCGAGTTTGATTGGTCAATAGTCTGGCTGCTGCGTTTTGTACTGTCTGAAGGCAATGGAGTTCTTTTTTTGGGAGGCCCAAGTAAAGTGCATTGCAGTAATCTAATCTAGAGGATACAAATGAATGGATTAATGTTGGCATATCTTCCGGTGGAATTAAGTGTTGTATCCTGGCTATGTTTTTCAGATGAAAGTAGGCAGATTTTATTACGGAGGAAATCTGCTGTTTAAAAGATAGTCCAGCGACAATCAGCACTCCGAGGTTTCGTACCTTTGCTGAACTAACGAGTTTAGAGCCTCCAAGCTCCAGGCCAGTTGGGTGATCGTGGGATATTTTTGATGCCCGGGGTCACCTCACCAAGAGTAACTCTGTTTTGTCTGGGTTCACTTTGAGACAGCTAGCATTCATCCATTCTATGAGGTCTGTTAAGCAATTGTTTATGTGGCATGCTGGGTCTGTAGTATCTGGAGCAAAGGAGAAGTAGAGTTGTGTGTCATCAGCATAACAATGATACCTTAGGCCATGTCGGTTAATGATGTCCCTCAGTGGTTGTAAGTAAATTGCGAATAGCATGTGAGACAGGATAGATCCTTGTGGAACTCCGCAGGCCAGTTCTGTTGGTGCTGATGAGCTTGATCCTGATATTACTCTCTGTGATCTACCATTGAGGAAATATTTAAACCAGTTAAGGACTGTGCCTCCTAGACCACAGATGTACTGCAAGCGCTCTATTAGAATCCTATGGTCAATGGTGTCAAATGCAGCTGAGAGATCCAGGAGGATTAGAATGGAGTAATCGCCTTTGTCTCTTGCCATGAGGAGATCATTTAGCACTCGGACTAGCGCTGTTTCAGTGCTGTGGCGGCATCTGAAGCCTGACTGGAAAGGATCGAATATGTTTAGGGGTGATAGATGGGCTTCCAGTTGAGTTGCCACTACTTTTTCAATTACTTTTCCCAGAAATGGGAGGTTGGATACTGGTCTGTAATTAGTCATGCAGTCTGGGTCTAATAAAGGTTTCTTTAGGAGTGGTTTTACCACAGCTTCTTTTAGAGGATCTTTCCTGTTTTTAGTGAACACTGCACTATTTTTGTGAGGACTGGGGCGAGTGTTTCAATGCATCCAGATATGACCTGAGTTGGAGCAGGGTCTAAGTCACACATAGTAGGGTGTAACTTTTGTATGGTGTTTTTAACTCCTTTTATATCCACATTTGTAAAAGTGGCCCATAAACTGGGGCAATCTGGCATTCCATTGTAGTGGTTCTGGTGTGTAACTGTTTGGCCTGCTGTGATAGCGGTTCGGATTGAGGAAATCTTATCTCTGAAGAAGTTCGCAAATGCTTCACAGTTATCCTGAGAAAAGTTGGTAGGGCTAAGCATGCATGCTGGTTTGCAGAGCCTTTCTACTGTGCGAAACAGTTGCCTGGGTCTTTTGTGGAAGAGTGCAATTTTGTGTGATAAAAATGAAGATTTTTTCTGAGTTATCTTGGATTGATATTTCTTTAGATGTTTGGTAAGAGCGGCTTTATCCTCTGGATCATTTGAAAATGCTGAGTGATTTTAGGGTAGCCACTAGTGAGGGACTGAGTGCTGCGACCGCTTTTTGGGGTCTTAAGGAGTGCAGATGTGAGGGCGTATAGGTGGTCATTTCCTCTGTGATGGTAGGGTCATTGGGTAAAATTTGATAATAGTTTTCATCCCCCAGAATTCTGTCCGCTTCCCTGACATAATCCACAAGATTTTGTACAATAATCCCTCCATCTTTATCCGCATCCCGAATAATAATATTCAGATTATTTGTAAACTGTACAATGATCTTTTGTGTCTATAGGAAGAATTAAATTTTTTCTGGGTCTGGAATTTAAACATCTTGTCAAAATTCTCCAGAACCATCCAAGGGCTCATGCTTAAAGACAACACAATATTCTACCACAAATCACCCATTCAATATTTCCACAATTCCTCAGCACATAACAATTCTAACATGACACACAACCAGGACAACACTCACCATTCCAAAACCAATGTTGAACAATATGAACATCACAATAGATTCAGTCCCTTAACAACCATAAGGGATTTTAAGAGCCCTAGTACCGGCAACTCTCTCCCTCCTTTTTAAGGACTAGACCACACTTCAAGAACAGAGGGACCACCAATAAGATCAGGAAAAAGACCCCATAGTCAAGAAAACGGGGCTCTAGAGGTAGATCCCTTGCCGCCAAGAAAGAGAAACTATCCAGATTAGATCAGGGTGTAAGATTTTAATGTGTATAAATGTAGTATTACTGTAGTTATAGAGAGATATAGTTATAGAAAGATGGCATTATTACAGTTATAAAGAGGTTAATATGTTTTGTTTACTATTTTTAAACATCAGGCATGGAGCAATGCTGAGGTAGCCAGTTTACGTATACCAAGAGTTAAGATCATATATGGGTAGAGAAGATTGCTGTGAGTAGCAAGAGCTTACAATAGTGTAGAGCACCTTATTTGGAATAGAGCCAAAAGTGTATTGTCAGCAGTTTTAAAGTGTATAAGAATCAGGGAGAAATAATGGTAGACAGAGTTCATCTTTGAAAGGAAAACATCAATGATACATGCTGTAACCGGGACTCCCACAGGAAACAAACGGGGTAATATTCATTTATGTATTATTTCTCTGTTAAATTGTTTTTATGTGTTTAACCTTGTAAACAGTAACATGTAATCTTGTTATTTATCTGTTCTTTAATAAATGTGTGATGGTTTAAATAGTTGAAGGTAGTATGGTTGTCTGTTTCTGGAGGGTTTCAATAGATATAAAGTACGGTATATGAAATTCGTTTGTACAGGGCCGATTATTAATATATTTATATATTAATTTTTAGACGTGAATGGTTTTTAACATAAGATCCTTTGGTTAGTTAAGAGTAATTTCTTACATTTTGGCTGTTGCAGGTAGGAGATTTGTTAAGATTCGTGTTCACAACAGATAGCTTTATTTTTAGGTTTTGTTAAAGAGAGATAGATTACTTGTGCTGAAGAATTAGCTAGCATACTTTAGATGAGTAGTTGTTTGTAACATTCACAAGGTTAAAAGGTTATTGAGCTGTATTTGGGAAAAATCGCTTCAGTTAAAAAGCAGAATGCAATTTTAAACTGTATTGAAGGAGTTTTTAATCCATGGTCTAATGTGCAAGAGTATGTTAATAAATCTTTTGGCAATAAGATATTTTCCAAGTTTGAGGGAAAGAAAGCATTAATGTTTGGTGTATACAAAATAGCAGAGAATTATTCTAAAGTAACTGGAGAATTGCAGGATTTACAAAGACAGTTAACTGAGGTGATATGTCGGAATGAATCTTTAACTCTAGAAAATACTTCAGCTGTTTCTTTTAGTCAGGAAACTAGAGAAGCTTTGTTGACAAATAGAGAATTGAGTACAGAGATTGGGTCTTTACAACAAATGTTACTTGATGCTTATGGAGCAATGCAAGTTTTAAAACATTCAGGGCAAGTTTGTGTACCTGAGGATCATTCTAAATGTCATGAAATTATTAATGATTTACAAATAAAACTGGGTCAAAGAAATGCATTAATCGCTGCATGCAAAATACCAGTTAATTTTGTAGAGTCAAAGTGTGTTGATGAAGTTGTGTGTGACAAAAAGAATGTGGAGAATGTAAAGATGGCACCAATTCTAGTTAAGGAACAGTTGGATGAAGAGGGAAAGATCATTTAATGTACTAAAATTAACCAGTCTTTGTCTAGCACAGAAATTGCTACATTAAGTAAAGAACTAGGACGGTTTAAATTAAGCGATGATCCCTTAGATGTTATGATTTGGTTATCACAGTTTGAAAGAATACACAAAGAATTGCAAACAAATGACATATTTGATATAATTGTAACAAGTATGGATGATGCATTAAAAGCAAGCATGCCTTCAGATGTTTTTCTTAGACCAAGAGTTAAACAACAGTTAGTGCATGAGTTACTAAAAACATTAGGAATTGCTGAAATGGATGCTCATTCATCATATGGAAATTACAAGCAGAGAAAGAATGAATCAGTGCAAGGATTTGCTGATAGACTGTTTGAAATTTATAAACTAACTTTGCCTGAAAATACTGAAGTAGATCATAACAATAAAATATATAAGCATGAGATAAACTGCAGTAATCCAGAAATTATAAAATTGATTGATTTGACTGTGTTTTCAAGTAACACTTTTAACAAAATAATTGAATGTCTAAAAAGAGCAGAGTTGTGTAATGAAACTAACAAGGGAATAAAACAGAGAATGTCTGCAGTTGGAAAGCCATTCCCAGATAACAGAGAGTGTACTAAAATCATTTCTAACAAGAAAATATTGGTAAAATTGAAGTATTATCTTTGTAAAAAATGGAGACATATTAATGCCAAATTTGTACAAAGATACAATACTGTTGTAGCAACATCTGCTGAACAATTTGAAACTAGATACAAATTGGAAAATCTAAAAAAAGAACTGGAAAGAGTTAAAGTGATTCAAATTACAAATAAAATTACCAGTTCTGAAAATGGGTAAAAAGGGATAATTGCCTCCAAATCATGTCTGGAGTGAGGTTCAGACGTAATGTATATAGTTGCCCAGTTTTTAAAGGAGTCGTGAATGGGGGCTCATGATGGAATGTATTTTTAATAAATACTGGTGTATCTATATTCATTATTTATACCTCACAAAAACCTCAATGTAATCCATTGTTCATAGGGGGAAAAACAAATTGTGTTGCAAGTTTTTCAAGGTTCATATAAAGATAAAAATTATATGAATTTAATTGATAATGGTATTTTGAATTAGAAGAATATTTAGTGAATTTGTCTAATGAAATGTCAATTTTGGGTTATAAATTTCTCACAAAATATAATGTTTTACTTTATTATGCTAATGGTAAAATGTAGTTTCATACAGATGATAAACATTGTGTTATTTCTGTTTCACATTATGTTATAGTCTAAAGAAATCTGACAAGTTAAGTTTACTTGTACATACAAATGCTAAGGTTACAAATATTTTGCAGCAGTTTGCACATGCATTTGCTGAATATAAATATGATTTGGGAAATTGCAAGGGGAAGAGTTTATCACAGGAAATGTACATTTAGCTATAAAAGCAATATCCATATTATTATTATTATTATATTATTAAGGAAAGTGAGCCATATGTACAGCAAATTATATATTATTTTACTTGAACAAGGAGTATTGAGAAAATGTAAATCTGTTACTAATGTTACTATTTAGTTGTTACAGAAACCTGATGGAAATGGGCATTTAACAATTGATTAAGGTAAATTACATCCAGTGACATCTGCCTAGGCATCAAAATGTCAGAGAGGTTCCTACTTTTTTTTCCTTTATCCCTCCAAATACAAAGTTTTATTTAAGCCTTGATATAGCAAACAGTTATTGGTTTGTATCTTTGCACCCAAAGTCACAATACAAGTTTGTCTTCAAGTGGAAAGATCACGTTATGTTTATGTCTTCCTGTGGTCCTGAATAATTCATCAACAATTTTACTTGAAATGATGGCTGCTATTCTATCAAGATTGTCAAGACTATTAGCACTTCTGCAATATGTTGATGATTTGGTATGTACTACAGAAACAGAAAAAGGACATTTTAAATTGCTTACAGAATTGTTGAAATTATTGGCAAATGCTGGACTAAAAGTGAATATAAAGAAATGCCAATTTTTACAGACAACAGTGAACTTTACATGAGTGACAATATCATCTGAAAGAAAGATTCCAGATCAACAAAAGTGGATGTCATAAAAAGACTAAACATACCTGTGTCAAAGACTGTTTTAAGATCATTTTGGGATTGTTCCAATACCAAAGAGACTTTATTCCAAAGATTAAAGTTTTGGCTGGACCTTTGTATGACTTGCTAAAGAAAGAAAACGTTTGAGAACTTAAAAAAAGGATCAATACAATGGTGTTGCTTACACAGACCCCAGAAAAGTGTTTCAATTGGAAGTTACTACTTAAAAAAAAAAAAAAGAAAAAGACTTTATCTGCAGTGCTATGTAAAGAGAAGTTTGGAAAACTGAAACCAGTGACCTATGCATCACGACCTTTGAAAATAACTGAAGAGAAGTATTCCTGTGTGAGGAACAGTTGTTGTCAGTATTCTGGATATAAGAACATTTTAAATAACATGATTTCAAAAAGTGTTATTGCAAAGTTCACATTTTCCTTTGAACTTAATTGGTGAAACTAGGAAACAGTATAATTTCATCTGCAAGATTTTAAAAGTGGGTGCTGATGCTAAAGAAAAGAAATATAGACATTATATTAAAGAAACAACTTTGTTGCCAGCATGTTTGCTATATGAAGGTCAACCACATAGTCACTTTGTTGTGTTCTGTTTTTTCCTTTCAATTCAAGTTTATATATTTTTGGTGCAAAGTACAGATGTTTACTGTGATGGTTCCTTTTATCATAAGGATGGTAAAGCATATACAGGTTTTTCAATAATTTTACCTGATAAAATAGATATGCATTTATGTGAGATACATTATTCTCAATATGCTAACTTGGCTAATGTTTGTTGTACATTGGAACACTAAGCAGATATGGCTATTGACATTTATAATAATAGTGCATATGTGGTTAATACACTGACAATGCTTCCTTTGTATGTATATAATGGTTTTAAGTCATATGATGAAAGACCATTGGTACATACAAATCTGTTGAAGTATATTTCATATTTGCTAAATAAATATAAATTGCCATATGCAATAATTAAAGTAAAAAGTTCACACTAAAAGTGATGAACATAATGAACAAAATAACTTAGCTGATGCTTGTGCTAAAAAGGCTGCAAAACAAGTAAAATTATGGGAGTTCAATGAGGAACCTGAGATTTCTGCAATTACATTAGAAAAATAAAATTTAAAAGATAAAATAAAAATAAAGCAAATTTGGTGTCATTGCAAAATTCTTATATTTCTTATGTAATGTTAAAATAAAGGCATTTTGCAGGGAAACCTTTATCACTGCCAGTATCATGGGCAAATTACAAATTTATAAAATCTGAAGAAAATGGAACTTTAATGTGTTTAAATAAGTAAAATATGTTGTTTGTATTTCCAGTTGTTGTATTCCTTAAAGGGACAGTGAACACCAGAATTTTGTTGTTTTAAAAGATAGATAATCTCTTAATTACCAATTTTTCAGTTTTGCATAACCAACATAGTTTTAATTATACAAGTTTACCTCTGTAATTAATTTGTATCTAAGCCTCAGAAGACTGCTCCCTTATTTCAGTTCTTTTGATAGACTTGTAGTTTAGCCAATCAGAGCTGTCTCCATTGTAAATTCATGTGCATGAGTTCAATGTTGTCTATATGAAACACGTGAACTAATGCCCTCTAGTGATGAAAAACTATAAAAATGCATTTAGATTACAGTTGGTCTTCAAGGTCTAAGAAATTTTCATATGAACCTCCTAGGTTTAGCTTTCAACTAAGAATACCAAGAGAGCAAAGAAAAATTGGTGATACAAGTGAATTGGAAAGTTGTTTAAAATTACATGCCCTATTTTAAACATGAAAGTTTATTTTCCCTTTAAGAATGTGTAGATTAATTTTCAAAAATGTAATTTGCTTCCTATAGGCGGACATTATTCTGCAGATAGAACATGTGACAAAAATACAGAAAGATTTGTAATGGTGGCCACCAATGAAAGATAATAATTTTTGTTTTTTTCCAATATGTTCTAGAAATTTGCCTTGTCTGTAGTTTAATTTTTCAGTCAATATGAATCAATAATTATTAAGGTTTTTACTTTTCCCCATGACAAACCTTGGTTACAAATATAAATAGATATTATTTTGTTAATAATAAATGTATTCACAAAATGGATTGAGGTTTTTCCAAAAACAAATCAAGTAGTTTTATAGTTGCATAGGTTATTTATTTGAGCTTTTCTCTAGATGGGAATGCCATTTGTAGTAGAAAGTAATAATGAGCCTGCATTTAGTGGAAAAATATTTCAAGGAAATTAATTAATCATTGGGAATTAAGCATAAATTATATATTGCTTATAGACTGTAATCATCAGGAGCAGTAGAAAGGGGTAATAAATACTATAAGCAATTATAAACTAAAATTTGTAGTATTAAACTTTCAACATGGAAAAAAAAATGTTACCTTTATGTTCAATGGCCATAAGATCTATCCTACATTCTACTACAGGTGTCACGCCATATCAAGTAATAACTTGTAGATTTAATAAAACATTTGGAAGGACTTTACTTTCAATTGCTACATCAAATTTACAAGGGGCAATAATAAAATTTGAATAAAAACATAAATTATGTTTACCTGATAATTTTCTTTCTATTTATGAAGAAAATGAGTATCACAGCATATTGACAATATAAATATGTTGGTAGCTCAAAATATTGTAAGGAGTAAAGCTCAAATAAAACATTTTTTTTAACAAAATGTTAAATCTTTTGAATGTAATAGTTTTAGTAATAATAATGAGATTTTATGTCTAAAAAAGTTGCTCATTTGTTCCTAAAAGGAATTGTTCTATTTGTGTTTTGGATGAAGATAATCTTATTGTTTTATTTCTTTGAAATAATGAATAAGAAAACAAAAAACTTTTTTAAATAATATTAGATTAAACAATTTTAAAAATATATGAATTAATAGATACTGCATTTGATTTTTCTTAGAAAGAATCTGAAGAAATACCAAAAAGATGATAACCTATCTTCAAGTTGGGAAAATCCATGTCCTAATGTTGTTATGGCTGATTATGGAGGATTTTGCTGGACGAAATTCTTTTGCATTTTCAGAGGACTGCATGGGTATTTTGGGTTTGACTCAGACAACTTCAAGATGGAAATCGTGATTGTGGTATCAAAATCAATGTAACTGAACTAGTTTTGGAGGATGATCAACAATGTCAAAATAAACATTATGCTCCTGAATGTATTAACATAGCATTGGTCAAAGGATCCAGTCTAATGTTACAAAGTTATACAGAATGGGTTAAATGTGGCAAAGAAACATCTATTTTTAAGTTTGTTTTTGAAAAATATAAAAGTCAAGGACAATGACATTATTTTGGGAACAAAAGAACGGTACAGCATCCGATTGTACGATTTTATTTTAAAAATGTTAATTGTTGTTAAATGTATAATTATTTTGTTTATGTTAATTTTGTATAAAGAGAATAGTTTATAGAGTAATGTGCTAAACCTTACCGTTACACTATAAGGCCTAGCAAAGGGGTGGACTGTAAGATTTTAATGTGTATAAATGTAGTATTACTGTAGTTATAGAGAGATGTAGTTATAGAAAGATGACATTATTACAGTTATAAAGAGGTTAATATGTTCTGTTTACTATTTTTAAACATCAGGCATGGAGCAATGCTGAGGTAGCCAGTTTACGTATACCAAGAGTTAAGATCATATATGGGTAGAGAAGATTGCTGTGAGTAGCAAGAGCTTACAATAGTGTAGAGTACCTTATTTGGAATAGAGCCAAACGTGTATTGTCAGCAGTTTTAAAGTGTATAAGAATCAGGGAGAAATAATGGTAGACAGAGTTCATCTTTGAAAGGAAAACATCAATGATACATGCTGTAACCGGGACTCCCACAGGAAACAAACGGGGTAATATTCATTTATGTATTATTTCTCTGTTAAATTGTTTTTATGTGTTTAACCTTGTAAACAGTAACATGTAATCTTGTTATTTATCTGTTCTTTAATAAATGTGTGATGGTTTAAATAGTTGAAGGTAGTATGGTTGTCTGTTTCTGGAGGGTTTCAATAGATATACAGTACGGTATATGAAATTCGTTTGTACAGGGCCGATTATTAATATATTTATATATTAATTTTTAGACGTGAATGGTTTTTAACATAAGATCCTTTGGTTAGTTAAGAGTAATTTCTTACAAGGGCATTTTCAATTTATCATCACATTCCCTATCAGCTGAGGAAAAAAGGCTACTTAAACAGGGTCTTTCCTTCTGTACACCCAATCCTCCTAAAATGTTTGATATATTTGTAGACCTTAACAATTTCACTCGCAAATTAACCTTACAAAAATATTTTGCCACCAAAAAATTGAAAGCCAATAAATTGGACAGCGAATGAATACATAAAACTATACCAAAACATGGTTCTGGAGGATTTTGACAAGATGTTCAAATCCCAGATCCAGATCCAGATCCATTCTTCCTATAGACACAAAAGAGCATTGTACAGTTTACAAAATAACCCGAATATTATTATTCGGTATGCGGATAAAGGAGGAGGGATTATTGTACAAAATCTTGTGGATTATATCAGGGAAGCAGACAGAATTCTGGGTATGAAAACTATTATCAAATTTTACCCAATGACCCTACCATCACATATTTACAAACTTACACCCAACTGGTTGATAAAGGTGCTTCCTTGGGTATCCTAAATAAAAACAAAAGGGATTGCTTGAGAATATCTAACCCAAGCATAGCCCATTATTATCATCTACCCAAGATACACAAGGACAGATTTATCCCCCTGGCCGCCCGATTATTGCAGGAATTGGCAATCTAACCTATAATCTATCGTACTATATTGACCAATTTTTACAAAAATGTGTCACTACACTCCCCTCATGCATCAGGGATAGTACCCACCTTTTACAACTGATGAATAAAACATCTATTACGAACAGAAATGTAATATATATAAATGTATATATATATATATATATATATATATATAAATATCTATAAAAAATTACATAGAATATTTTCCCCTATGTGAAGAACATTGGAATGTTAAAAGCATTACAAACCTGCGCACCTATGCATAGAGAGTATGGAATATACAATGTAATAGACTACAGTATATGAAAGTACATTACAAAAAAAATTGATAATGGGTTAAGTCCACATTTACAGGGAGTGCAGAATTATTAGGCAAATGAGTATTTTGACCACATCATCCTCTTTATGCATGTTGTCTTACTCCAAGCTGTATAGGCTCGAAAGCCTACTACCAATTAAGCATATTAGGTGATGTGCATCTCTGTAATGAGAAGGGGTGTGGTCTAATGACATCAACACCCTATATCAGGTGTGCATAATTATTAGGCAACTTCTTTCCTTTGGCAAAATGGGTCAAAAGAAGGACTTGACAGGCTCAGAAAAGTCAAAAATAGTGAGATATCTTGCAGAGGGATGCAGCACTCTTAAAATTGCAAAGCTTCTGAAGCGTGATCATCGAACAATCAAGCGTTTCATTCAAAATAGTCAACAGGGTCGCAAGAAGCGTGTGGAAAAACCAAGGCGCAAAATAACTGCCCATGAACTGAGAAAAGTCAAGCGTGCAGCTGCCAAGATGCCACTTGCCACCAGTTTGGCCATATTTCAGAGCTGCAACATCACTGGAGTGCCCAAAAGCACAAGGTGTGCAATACTCAGAGACATGGCCAAGGTAAGAAAGGCTGAAAGACGACCACCACTGAACAAGACACACAAGCTGAAACGTCAAGACTGGGCCAAGAAATATCTCAAGACTGATTTTTCTAAGGTTTTATGGACTGATGAAATGAGAGTGAGTCTTGATGGGCCAGATGGATGGGCCCGTGGCTGGATTGGTAAAGGGCAGAGAGCTCCAGTCCGACTCAGACGCCAGCAAGGTGGAGGTGGAGTACTGGTTTGGGCTGGTATCATCAAAGATGAGCTTGTGGGGCCTTTTCGGGTTGAGGATGGAGTCAAGCTCAACTCCCAGTCCTACTGCCAGTTTCTGGAAGACACCTTCTTCAAGCAGTGGTACAGGAAGAAGTCTGCATCCTTCAAGAAAAACATGATTTTCATGCAGGACAATGCTCCATCACACGTGTCCAAGTACTCCACAGCGTGGCTGGCAAGAAAGGGTATAAAAGAAGAAAATCTAATGACATGGCCTCCATGTTCACCTGATCTGAACCCCATTGAGAACCTGTGGTCCATCATCAAATGTGAGATTTACAAGGAGGGAAAACAGTACACCTCTCTGAACAGTGTCTGGGAGGCTGTGGTTGCTGCTGCACACAATGTTGATGGTGAACAGATCAGAACACTGACAGAATCCATGGATGGCAGGCTTTTGAGTGTCCTTGCAAAGAAAGGTGGCTATATTGGTCACTGATTTGTTTTTGTTTTGTTTTTGAATGTCAGAAATGTATATTTGTGAATGTTGAGATGTTATATTGGTTTCACTGGTAAAAATAAATAATTGAAATGGGTATATATTTGTTTTTTGTTAAGTTGCCTAATAATTATGCACAGTAATAGTCACCTGCACACACAGATATCCCCCTAAAATAGCTATAACTAAAAACAAACTAAAAACTACTTCCAAAACTATTCAGCTTTGATATTAATGAGTTTTTTGGGTTCATTGAGAACATGGTTGTTGTTCAATAATAAAATTAATCCTCAAAAATACAACTTGCCTAATAATTCTGCACTCCCTGTAGTCCAGTATTTAGCAAGTTTAGCAAGTTGAAGTGCATTATCATTTTCATTTCAATGTTTTTTCTTTCCATGGTGTTTTTAAAGTTGCCTCTGAGAATCTTGATTTTGAGGTTTTGGATGGAGTGGTCAGGTTGGGTGAAATGGTGACCAACAGGTGTACAGTATTTTGTTTCACAGTGGTTTTTGATTGAGTGTCTGTGTAAGTTCATCCAAAGGTGCAGTTTTTTTTTCAATTTTTTTTTAATGTACTTTCATATACTGTAGTCTATTACATTGTAAATTCCACACTCTCTATGCATAGGTACGCAGGTAAGCCTATGTTCACACTTTTGTCATTAGTATTATTCCCCTTTTTTTTATCTTTCCTTTCTCCTTTTTTGACTATCATATATTCCCCTGTATACCTAATTTCACATCTTTATACATATTGATTCTATGTTTATATATAACTTTATGTCAGTATATGCTTTGTGTATAACCATATATTTCTCCTGTCTGTTATCCTTTACTGACACTGTCTGTCTCTGTCTCCTAAACCCCCCTCATGATTTTTATGACACTCCCTCTTCCCCTGCATTCAGACCTATGTAACACTTTCTGTCTTTTTAGCCATCCTATGTTTTAAGATATAACCTGTAAATTCCATCAAATTGGTCAGTATTGCTTCAGACTTGAAAAAGGAAGACATTCTTCCGAAGCTTGTCAACTTATAAATGTATGGTTAGTCCAATAAAAAAGTATCTTTGCCCAATGCAATACTCTTGTTATTTTGATATCTAAATCTCTGGACTAACACGGCTACTCCAATCAACGTGTATATATATATATATATATATATATATATATATATATATATATATATATATACCGGTATATATATTTATATATGTGTATACATGTGTATATGTGTGTTTTATATGTGTATAGATGTATATACATACATATATACTCATATAAACATAAATACACATCTATACACATATATTACGTATGTACATATATTTATACATATATATATCCTTTATAGCCCTTTCCATTAAATTACCTTTCCATATACCATATACCTTTTAACCTTTATAACTTTTTTTAATATTCATATTAAGCATTTTTATTAGATAATGTATATATGAGTGTAACACTTTATTTTAATGTATTTATGTTGTGTTTTGTTCAACTTTTTATTTAGTCCTAACCCTTTACGCGAGGACTTCAGTCATGCTATTGCGACTCACTCTAACAATATTGCGCCACTTGTAATCTAGTGCTTTGTGTTTATAAAGAAAGAATAATACTACATGAAACACTGTTTTGCATATTGAAAGATAAATCATGCATATGAATCACATTAATGTTAAATGTTATGTGAACTGCTACTGCATGACACATTTATATATATATAAAACATTGTTTAGGGCAAAACTGCTTGTAATTCTTAAAGCTTTGTAGATAATTAATTTTTCTATTCTGCTCCAGTTTGCAGACAGCTTTGTTTCTGTAAATGTCCCCTGGATACTGACAGAGACGAGCAAGCCTCCTGTCTTAAGATCCCACACATTCTATTTGCAGCAACAAGAATGTTGGTGTGCCCATCCCCCGCTGGATTAAATTAACCTGAAGTGACTGTTCATACGGCTCGTTTGGCTGGGGTCCATCAGGTTACTCAGCCAATGTCATTCTGAAAATGAAAGTGCCACTTTCTCCAACGTCCTAACACTGGACACCTATCTACGTGTGACAAAATGATGATTGTGAATTAAAAACATTATCTAATGTACAATACAATCTCTTCTGTTTATTTGCTAATTAGGATTTATCCAAATTAATCTTTTTTTTTAACCATGTGTTGAGCAGAAAAAAACCCATCTGTATAAAAAAATTACTAATAGTAAAATAAATGGACAGATGTATATATGTAAAGAACCAAAAACAAGAGATTTCATTATAAACACTATAGGCTAGATTACAAGTGCAGCGCTAATTTAATGTGCTTGCAGTAGCACTGAAAAGTGCCTTTACATTGTGGTCTATGGGGACTATGTTATCACTGTTAATATATATTTATATGCTTATATTCATATATATTTATGTGTTAATATGTGTATATACACATATAAACACATACATATATATGAATATGTTCATATACATATATATTTCAACTTTGCTGCCCAACGCTGCTTGACTTACCCCCTTCACTGCGCTAGGTTCTGTGCTGTGTCTATCGGCATCAGAACAAGGCTCCCATTGGAGCCTATAGAAGCATGCTCTCATGAGCTCATTTCACTCAACTTGTAATACCAGCCCACATTTGCGTGCGCTGGTATTATTTAGTGGAGTGCAAATATCGAGCTCGCAAAAGTGCAATTTTGCGCTCGACTCGTAATCTGGCCATACAAAATTAAAATATCAAAATAAATTATAACGCAATTTTAAGAAAAAAAAAAGAAAAGATTCCTTATATCCTCAAATGCCAAAATCTGTCTCAGTATGTAAGCTGTAAAAATAAAAACAGATACAAGATTTTACCATTTTACAATGCGATTGGTCAACCATCATGAGATTCTGTTTAGGTTTAGTGCTATGGTTAGGTACAATATCTGTCCTCAATATCTGTCTTTATGGCACCTGCTATATCATGCCAGGGAAATTTTAGAGGCAAACCATAAATAGTACAATGTCCCCATGGAATCTGCTTCCAAGCAGCTTAATAAACAGCACTAACATTTTAGCTAAAATAAAAGCTGTTAAAATATATCTGCATACATAGATTGCCCAAATACCAGCGTGCAAAAAAAATCTTCTTTACCGATCCTACATGCTTTGTACTCGGTCACATAATTAATTGCATTGCTCCACCTGGGTTATTATATTTAGGCAAGGCTTAGCATTGTAAAGATTAATTTGTCTAACGCGTTTTGCCCTTAGGTGTTCTTAAGATTCCCTTTTTCGCTAATACATTTTTGGAACTGACATCAGCCGGGTTAGACCCCCAAATCAAAATGCTAAAGCAAACTTCATTCAGTTGGTTATATCTTTGTTAGATCAGGTTGGATACATTTTTTGTGTTTGTTAGATCTAGCATACAAGAAACAACGGTCTTAACAATTATTTTGAGGGGGGGGCTAACTGAACTCTGAAATAAAATTATTTATATTTAGATTTCTACATTTAAATGCTCCTGGTGAAATGTTTAAATTTATGACAAATGATTTAGCTGATTAATAAATTAATCTTTACTAATTCTCAGAGGCGTAACTAGAAACCACAGGGCCCAGGTGCAAGAATCTAACCCTCCCAAAGAAAAGTGAATTTGATACATATCTTTTTTTTTTTTTTTTACATTTAACAGAGAAAAAAAATGTGAATCAGATTACATGTCTGCAAAAGTAGGTACCCTGTGCCCACAGTCTGTGAGATGGTCTGACCCCCTATTACTGTATATAGTGACACTGTTTAACCCACCAGTACTGTATATTGTGAGTCAGTGGCACAGTCTGTAATCTGTCGGTGAGATGGCTGGCCTGACCCAACCCGCCCTAGTACTTTATAAAGTGACCACAGTAGTCTGTGACATGGTCCAGCCCCCCCGTACTGTATATAGAGGTACTGTATAGACTGACACTGTTTACCCCTCCACGCTGTAGTAACAAGGTCTGTAATTTGCTGGTTCCACAAACATACACACACACATACATGCATAAATACACACACAGTCATATACATACATACACACATACACAAACACACATAAACACCAATGGGTAAAACAGAAACACTAACCCCTGTAGTCAGAGACACTAGTGAAGCATCATGTCACACTCACATGATATCAGTGTAGGCAGTGCAGGTCAACGTTTTTTATTGTAAAAAAAAAAATATATATTTTTTTAAGCTGGGCCCCCACCCTTGGGGACCCAGTCACAATTGCAACCTCTGCACCCCCTGTAGTTTCACCCCTGCTAATTCTTTTTTATTTGTTTTGTTGTAGTATGCTGTTATCCTGGGATGACCTTTAAGTGCTGCTTGTGACGTTATTTAGTAGACTTTTTAGAGACATTATAACATTTTCCATTTCCTGTAAACTTGTTACTTTTTATATCTCATTATATAAAGAGAGGTTGCAAACTTGTAATGAGAGAAGAGGCATTTCACATACACTATTGAAACTTCCCATTTTAAAATTAGGCAGCAGTTTATAAATCTTGTTTTTAACTAATCCCAACAAATGTATGTAGTATGTTCATGCACAGCCTTCGATTAAAACCATTTTTGATAACATAAAAAAGCATTACATTCCAGAACACATTTTCTTAAAGATTTCTGTGTTTCATCATTCATGGGTATTTCTGACATATTTTTTATGAAATTTTGACATTGTTTATTTCTTATAAATCTCTGTAAAAATCTTGCAGTCATTATTTGGCAACACAAAAGTTTTATCTGTGTCATATTTCACAGCATAACTGAACAGATGACATTCAGGTCATTGTCATAATTATAGTGGAATTGTCTTTTCTCAGAATGTTCCTCTCTGACAGAATTCTTTGAATGTAGATAAGGGTATTTTAATTCAAACAAAGGTAAACAAAGTACATAGTAACTTTTGTTTTCAGCTATGTTTCTTCACTCCATTAATTTTTTGTACACATTTGCCAAACATTGTGAAACATATTTACTCAAAAAGTTGTATTTTATAGATCAATTACAATATATTTTTTAGGTTAATGTGAGTTAATGGTAAACACTTAGGGGCTTATTTATCAAGGGCTCCTGGTGTCCCTGTCTTAAGACCGCTACTCCTTAACTGGTCCACCTGCTCTGAGGCTGCTGACATCAATCCGCCCAATCTCATACGATCGGGCTGATTGACACCCCCTGCTGATTGGCTGGGAATCTGCAGGGGGCGGCATTGCACAAGCAGTTCACAAGAACAGCTTGTGCAATGATAAATGCCGACAGCGTATGCTGAGCGGATCATGTCGGACAGACTAATGATAATGATGATCCCTCTCATATATAAAGTCCTGCTCTGGAGTTAGAAATTATATTGGAGTAAAATAACATACAGGACATTATATTTTTGCATTACTAAAGCAACACTAATTACAAAGAACTAGTTGTAAAAGAGGAAAAATAAGCTTCTTGAGGTTCCCATTGAGAGTGGACAATAACCTACTAAAGATAATAACAAGGTCCTCTATGCGCTGCACTCGCTAGACTTTTTTATAGTTACCTCACATAAAGTACATTTATGATACATCACAGACACAGGTAAAGTATAAACAAATTAAGCTCTGTATTTATATTGGGGCCTATTTATGAAATGTCTGTGCGACATGATCCGATCAGCGGATAATGTCCGACAGACATCGCTGAATGCGGAGAGCAATATGCTCTCCGCATTCAGCATTGCACCAGCAGCTCTTGTGAACTGCTGGTGCAATGCCGCCCCCTGCAGATTCTCGTAGCAGGTGGTGTCAATCAACCTGATCGTATTCGATCGGGTTGATTTCACGCGATCTCTGTCCGCCTCCTTAGAGCAGGCGGACAAGTTATGGAGCAGCGGTCTTTAGATCGCTGCTTCATAACTGGTGTTTCTGGCGAGTCTTAAGGCTAGCCAGAAACACGGCCCTTCAAGCTCCGTACGGAGCTTGATAAATGGGCCCCATTATCTTCAAAATACATTTGTACTTAAAGGGATATGAAACCCAAATCTTTTTATTTCATGATTCAGATAGAGCATGCAATTTTAAGCTACTTTCTATTTTACTCCTATTATAAATTTTTCTTTGTTCTCTTGGTATATATATTTGAAAAAGCAGGAATGTAAGCTTAGGAGCAGACCCATTTTTGGTTCAGAACCCTGGGTAGTATTTGATGATTGATGGCTAAATATACCAAGAGAACAAAGAAAAATGAATAAATTAATAAATTCGAAAATTGCTTAAAATTGCAGGCTCTATCTGAATCATGAAAGAAAAAATGTTGGTTTCATATCCCTTTTATGGACGATTAAATATAGCAGAATTGCATGATCCAGAAGTGTATAATAAAGACCCAATCAAAAGGACTTACTATGATTTTTTTAAGGAATAATAGATTTTTATAAGTAATTTCAAAATGTTTTTTAATTTGCTGGTCCCTTGTGTCATGTGACAGTCAGCCATCAGCCAATCACAGAGTCATTTATGTATACCCTGTGAATTCTTGGACATGATCTGTAGGAGCTGTTGCCTCATAAAGTGTGCATATAAAAAGACTGAGCACAATTTGAAAATGGAAATAAATTGGAAAGTTTTTTAAAACTGAATCCTCTATCTGCATCATGAAAGTTTAATGTTGACTTTAGTGAACTAAACTGCCAATCACCTGCAACAGATAAACACCAATATGAAAATAGTCTCCAGCACTCCAAATCTATTCAAAGGCAATTTTATTCACATATATCAGCAACGTTTCGGGGTCACAGCCCCTTACTCATGCTTCAAGCAGTGACCCCGAAACGTAAGGGGCTGTAACCCCGAAACGTTGCTGATATATGTGAATAAAATTGCCTTTGAATAGATTTGGAGTGCTGGAGACTATTTTCATATTGGTGTTTACCGTGATTTTGTGGTAGTAATACCCAGCCACTTGTATTTTAGCACTCCACTTGTAATCTAGCCCTATGTTGCGTTACCTATAATAAAAATATTATTGTGACCACTACTTATAACAAAATAGATTTTGCTATTCATTATTACAACTTCCGCATTTAATCTAATTTAGTCTTTTTCAAACATCTCCAATTTAGATACCTAAAAATGATTTATTATTTTATGATTGTAAAGAAGGCTTTCTTCTTATAATAAATGGCTGCATGTCCCTCTTTATGGCGTGAATGCTAAAATATGGCTCTGTTAGTGCTCCAACAACACTCTCAATATGCGATTGTCTCTGCTACGTCCTTGTTTCATACGTTACACAATAATGTCATATACTATGCTTAGAAGGAGAAGGATTTTTTAAAGGTTATCAGACTTCTAAAATGTTTGTTTTAACTCCAACTGTCTTTTGTTTGCAATTTTCAAGATTCAGACAGAGCATTTAATGTTCTTCTATAATTAAACCTTATTCTCTTGGTATCCTTTGTTGAGAAGCATATCTAGGTAGACTCATGGGCAGCAGTGCACTACCGGGAGCTAGCTGGGAATTGGTGGCTACGCACATATAACTATTTTAATTGGCCACCAGATTTGTTTAGCTAGGTCCCAGTAGTACATTGATGTTGTTGTAAAGTTGACTTTCCCTATGTGTTTAACTCCTTTGCAATAGGTAAACTTATAAGCAAGCAACACTGCAATTATGAAATGCTCTAGCATATAAAAGCATTTAAAAAAAACATTTGATGTCCCTTTTTGTTTGCTTCAGTATAATGTTTATACAATACGATTAAATGCTATTTAGGCTTCTACAGCATTCAGTGCTTTTCTGTAATTTCTTATGAAAATGCATTAAAATGTCAGTAAGGTATTTCTTCATTTTCTACACAATTAATCCATTTTGTAATTTATACTTGCATGATAGAGAGAGCAGAACACGTTCATTTGATATCTCAGGCTAAGCATTTATAGCAGGATAGGAATGAATTTAGTTACACCCACACCCAAATGAACAGATGTTGTTCTGGAAGTTAAACACCCAAGAATTTTATGCCAAAAGCTGTTATCAAAATATCAGACAGTGATTAGTTTGACTACATTCTAAGGGCTCTATTCACAAAGAGAGGAATTGCAGGTGAATTGTAGGGGATTTAAAATATTGTGCATTATCAAGGGCCAAGCCCAGTGAGTATCTCCTGCAAGAAGAGTTTACATTTGCATGTCAGATAGCAGGAGTGTGCTAAATCCCTCACATATTAGACTTTGTGCCCCATGTATTAAATGGTGTACAGACAGCTTCGCTGTTTGGGGGCACCTGAGTGTGTAATGCGAGCGAGCGACCACTGCTTCTTGCGGGAATCAGGCTTGAATGTGCGAACCTGCCATGCAAGGGTTCCGGAGCAGTTTACGCTGCTTCGTACATGGAGCCCTTTATGAGGGTGCACATGCTGGATATTGCTCAAGTGCTAGGCTGATGATTCTCTAAGTCAATGGTGCTTAAATAGCTGATTCTTCATGACGTTCTGTGCTATACTATTAATGGTAATGGTTTACTTCATGTCTGAAAAAGCACTACATTTAACAGCAGTATTTTGTATTGCACTCAAGTGCAGCACTTAACTCACTACTTGTTATACAAGTGCAATTAGCGCTCTAATAAAGCTGCCTGCGCTATCCATTAAAAGTATAGGTAGCGCTAAAAAAAGATTCAACCTCAAGAAGATGTTTGTTTTGTAATACAAGAGTCTGTGTTATTCTTTGCTTACAATTGTGCAAAAGATAATGCACCCTGCACTACCATTTGCACTCCACTTGCCCATCTAGCCCAGAATAATAAAAAAAAGTCCCCCGGTATATGGCAAATGCAGACATATTAGCATGACCTAAGCACATGTTACAAAACCAAATAGATGGATATTATGAATACATATATTGCACTAGTCATGTCACAGATTATAGTACCTGAATGCATATCTCATGTCTTAGGTTAATTCAATAAGAATATAGACCTATAAAAGTATTGTAAGACTTAAGACATATAAAACTTTTTTAAGAGCATGTATATTTACATGAGGTACTGCCCCTACTTTCTGGAACTCTTTACCGTGCACAATCAGCGAGGCACCGTCCTTAGAGACTTTTAAAAAAAAAGCTGAAGACCCACCTCTTCAATCAGGCATTCAGTCTGCTTATCTGACCTTCAGAAACTCCTAACTTTTATGTCTTATGTTGGTATATTTGTAAAGTGCTTTGAGTCTCAGAGGGAGAAAAGTGCTATATAAATTGCAAATTATTATTATAATTATTATATTAAAAAAATATTTTTTTTGTAAGAGGGCTCATTACAACCATAAATCTTACAAACAAGTTGTATTAACCAATGACATTTGTGTTGTTTTATGGTATGATGGGACCACATCACCTTAAAAGTGTATATTTAAATTATATTGTTAAATATGCCTTTCAAAAAGTAATTTAGGATTATGGAATTGTAATTCACCATCTATTCTTACCCACTGGTAAAGATGTATCAACAAATTGTGCTGTCTGTGTCCCACAATTGAAATGACACCACCAACTTGCCACCCAGTACAGTATAAGTCCAGCTATAGTCAATCAACCCTCTTAAAGATTATAGTTCAGAAGACTGATATTTCACAGAAGAACATGCTGATACCCAGCTGATGGACATGATATACGACTAATTTCTCTTAAAAACCCTATTAGCCAATACATATGTGCCACACCTGTTGTTGTGCACAGTGAAATTATAGAGTCAGCGATACCCACTGGTCACACTTAATTCTTTCATCTCACATCACATTCTCGCTTCCTCATTGTTAAAAAAACCCTATTACATCCAAAATTATATAAAGTCTAAATAGTAATTATGTAACAAATTGTTAGAGAAGAATATCTCCAATGCAGTAGTTTTAACAACACTAACAATAACAATAACTACCTATTTTACCTATTGCTATAGCCTCTCATAGGTACTTTCTAGAAGATTGCTCCTCCCCTGGGCCGATCTATGTAGGTCTCATCCCCCTCTCTTCAAAATTCAACAACCAGTTGCCTCTAAGTTGTGGATTTATAATGTATTCTGAATTGTTAAAAGGACACAGTAGTTGAATCCCACTTTGTCATACATTTTTTTGTTCAATATTGCACATCTCCAACTGTGTCAAATAATTCAATAATTATCTGATGTTAAAGAGCATCTTAAGGTTGAGACAGTGACAGAGTCTTAAAATCTGACTTCCTAGCCAGTAGTAATACATTACCTACACATTTATCCCAGGGCCTCTAGTTATCAAGGTCTGTCGGACCTGATCCGACAGTGCGGATCAGGTCCGACAGACCTCGCTGAATACGGCGAGCAATGCGCTCGCTGTATTCAGCATTGCACCAGCAGCTCACAAGAGCTGCTGGTGCAACGCCGCCCCCTGCAGACTCGCGGCTAATAGGCCCCCAGCAGGGGGTGTCAATCAACCCGATCGTACTCGATCGGGTTAATTTCCGGCGATGTCTGTCCGCCTGCTCAGAGCAGGCGGACAGGTTATGGAGCAGCGGTCTTTGTGACCGCTGCTTCATAACTGCTGAAGAAGTCTGATATGTCTCTCAAGTCTTGTGACAGTTATCTTTCTAAGAGTTTTATTTGCTATTCTGAACCATAGACTTTCCAACTTGTCTCCCTATGATGCCTGTCCATAATTCTCATATTTTGTTTACTGTATTTTTTAACCTTATTTAAAAGCATCCTGCATATTGGAGAAATAGAGCATACTCCCTGAGTTAAAAAAATATTAACCAAATAATGGGGAGGGATTGTTCAGAAAAAATATATCTGATTTAAGTAGAGTAGCTGCATAATGTCGACTCTAGAGGTATGCAAAGTGATGTATATAGAGTCTGGAGGTATGCAAAGTGGTGTGTATTTAAATCATGAAATTTTAATTTTGACTTTAGTTTACCTTTAATGACTGAAAAATTGATCAAATACATAGGTAAAGTCCAGCTTGGGAGCTGCAATCCTTGTAGCCCTCGAGCAGGACACAGCTGGTTAACCAGTCAAGAGCAGTCTTTGCACTGTCCTGCCAACCACAAAATATGTTCTATTTTGGCAGCTGGTAAGTTTTACATTAGAATGACACTTTAACGTGTGTTTATTAGAATGAGAAAAATCTCATCATCTGAAATGCTGGGTAAAGTATTGCTGTCAAAGCATCACAGCATTTAGCACTCACTGTTCTGAATTTCAAAATTTCATGCTGACATTCAGATAGTAAAACCATTGGAGAAAATGTCATAAAATCTGTCATCTGCTTGGCTGAGACAGAACTATTTTCAAAACACAGTTTTCATGATAACTAAAATTAAAATTGAAAGAAATAGTAGTTTGTATACTGTGAAATGGGTACTGTTTTCCAAACTGCTTTTTTTCCTCCTATTTTGCAATTTAAAGTTTTGACAAAATAAACCGCAAAAATACGCTTGATTTCCATGCTTTGCTTCTCTGGTTAGCAGGCAGCAAGGAATGTGACTTTGCCCAGTCATATGGTTCAAATCACCCCTCCAAGCAATAAATAAATCTGTTTCCAGCCTGCAGAATGTTACAGCATACTGACCTGTTCTCTTCTATAAGTTAACACAAGAAACCTCATTCCCCAGGAATGAAAACACTTAAGTATGTAATAATTTGTTTTATCTGGAACTATTATACCACATCCCATTTTGTGGTATTCCATATGTGAAATTAGTGATAGCCCCATTGAGAGTAAATATATACTATCAAACACAACATGTAAATATATTCAAATAAACTATATAGCATATTTATATATACTGTATGTATATATATATATATATATATATATATATATATATATAAATACACAAATACACACACTGGTGTTCAAAAGTTTGGGGTCACTTAGACATTTCCTAGTTTCCAAAGAAAAGCAAATTTTTTGTCCATTAAAATTAAATCAAATTGATCAGAAATAAAGTGTAGACATTGTTAATAAATGACTGTTGTATTTGGAAATTGATTATTGTTAATGAAATATCTACATAAGTGTACAGAGGCCCATTATCAGCAACCATCTGTCCTGTGTTCCAATAGCACATTGTGTTTGCTAATCCAAGTTTATCATTTAAAAAGGCTAAATACAGTGTAGACATTGTTTATGTTGTAAATGACTATTGTATCTAGAAATGGATGATTTTTAATGGAATATCTACATAGGCGTACAGAGGCCCATTATCAGCAACCATCTGTCCTGTGTTCCAATGGCAAGTTGTGTTTGCTAATCCAAGTTTATCATTTAAAAAGGCTAATTGATCATTAGAAAATCCTTTTTTAACTATGTTATCACAGATGAAAACTGTTGTGTTGATTAAAAAAGCAATAAAACTGATCTTCATTAGACTAGTTGAGTATCTAGAGCATCAGCAATTGTGGGTTCGATTACAGGCTCAAGATGTCCAGAAACAAAGAACTTTCTTCTGAAATTAATCAGTATATTCTTGTCCTGAGAAATGAAGGCTATTCCATGCGAAAAAATTGTCAAGAAACTGAAGCTCTCGTACAACGCTGTGTACGACTCCCTTCACAGAACAGTGCAAACTGGCTCTAACAAAAACAGAAAGAGGAGTAGGAGGCCCAAGTGCACAACTGCGCAAGAAGACACATACATTAGAGTATCTAGTTTTAGCAACAGATGCCTCACAGGTCCTCAACTCGCAGCTTCATTAAATAGTACCCGCAGAACACCAGTCTCAGCGTCAACAGTGAAGAAGTGACTCCGGGATGCTGGTGTTCTAGGCAGAGTTGCAAAGAAAAATCCATATCTCAGACTGGTCAATATAAAGAAAAGTGTAAGATGAGGAAAAAACACAGACACTGGACAGAGGAAGATTGGAAAAAGTGTTATGGACAGACGAATCTAAGTTTAAGGTGTTTGGAGAAGAACATTTGTGAGATGCAGACCAAATGGAAAGGTGCTGTAGAAGTGCCAATGTGATGATCTGGGGGTGCTTTGGTGGTGGTAAAGTGGGAGATTTATACAGGGTAAAATGGACCTTTAAGAAAAAAATTCTGTCACTTCATTTTGCAACGCCTTGCCATACCCTGTGGAAAGCGCTTGATTGGAGCCAGTTTCCTCCTACAACAGGACAATTATCCAAAGCACAGCTCCAAATTATGCAAGAGCTATTTAGAGAAGAAGCATTCAGCTGATATTCTGTCTTTAATAAAGTGGCCAGCACAATTGAGAGTAGCTTGACTGTATGGTATTTAAGAAGTGCCCATTAAGTCAACCCAACTTGTGGGAGATGCTTCAGGAAGCATTGGGTGCCTCAGATTACCTTAGCAAACTGACAACTGTAATGCCAAAGGTCTGTAAGGCTATAATTGTTGCACATGTAGGATTCTTTGACTAAAGCAAAGTTTGAAGGACACCATTATTATTTCACTTAAAATGAATTATTTCTAACCTTGTTAATGACTATATTTCTGATTCAGGAAGCATTGGGTGCCTCAGATTACCTTAGCAAACTGACAACTGTAATGCCAAAGGTCTGTAAGGCTATAATTGTTGCACATGTAGGATTCTTTGACTAAAGCAAAGTTTGAAGGACACAATTATTATTTCACTTAAAATGAATTATTTCTAACCTTGTTAATGACTATATTTTTGATTCAAACTCATTTCATGTATGTTTTAAAGGAAAATAAGGAAATGTGTAAGTGACCACAAACTTTTCAATGCCAGTGTATATGGGGTTGTCATGTTCCTTGTTCAGAGAGGATTTGCCTGGTATTTCAGGATTGGACTGACCTAATTAAAAGAAGCTGCTCCCAGGTGGTAAATGGCCATTGAACAAGCTATTGAACTTTTGTTCATTCCTGAGATAGCGCTTCTCATTTGGTATGTATTTGTAATATGACCCTTGGGAAGTTGTGTATTACTTGCCAGTGTGCTTAGAGGAATATGGCTGCACCTCACTGACGAGATCCAATGAAGGCTGAAATGATCGTCTGGGGTTGAAATGTTCCTTGTTCAGAGAGGGATTGCCTAGTGTTTCAGTGCTGGACTGTCCATGTTAGGCGGGATCTGACTGATATACTTAAGGAAAGTTCTTCTCTGTGAAAAACATTAATGTGCTAAAAGATACTGCTTTCAGGTGTTCGTTCCTGAGAGAGCACTCTTTTTGTATATGTGTGTGTGTATATATATATATATATATATAAACAAATTAATTAGAAAAGAGCTCTAACATATCAAAAGAGCTAAAGCGGATACCTGGCCGCACCAACACACCCCTACAGTAAATAGTATATATATGTGTGTGTATAAATTCATAAATAATAAATTAATTTGGTAGCTTTTACTAATTCTGCATTTCCTACATTACCAACCACTATCCCTTACAAAAACTTAATATAAACACAAAGCATTGTCTATCTGGTAAAAGCACTGACATTGCATAATTGTTAACAATTTAAATAAAAAAAAACTTACCATTTATTTATAAATTTACAACAATACTCAACATAATTCATGTCAATAGGTGCCCTTTTTCCCACATGGTATTAACATTTATATTTGTTGAGTGATCAGAGCCTATTTTAACATGATTTTAAGTGATAATTTACACTAATAAAGTATTATATGTTTATTGAATTGTTAAGAATTTCTGAAATAATTATCTTCAAAGACACTTTATAACCTTATATACAAGATCTATTATATTTCAAATATTGGATAAAATATATAATCTAATAAAGCGTTTACTGAAAATATAGTTAGAAGTACAACAGTTCTGGCTTAAACATGAAGAAACATTTTTTTTAACAGGGGTAACATAGTGTGGGCCTTCACCGTTACGCATTTCAACAACTCTGAATAGCACCATGAGTTTAAGAGTGATATACCAAGATAGAACCTTTATGAGATAGGGAACCATCGGATGTTGCTATAACACTATAATAGGATATAGTAGTCATACAATCAATAAGCTACAGGGATGTCACTAAAACAACATCCCAAACTGAAACACAAAAACTAATTTGAGTTAGAGATGTGAGTCTTAAACTTACAACTATGCAAATTGTGACAGTCAACTTTTGATTTTAAACCTTTCACTACTTTGACCAACCTAACCAGCTTCCTTACATCCTCATTTGTTTGCATTTGTGAGCAAAGTTCAGTATTTTATATTCTATATGTGTATACAGAAATATATACTGCACCCTTGAATAGAATCAATACATCTTTCTCAGGCCAGCTGTCCTTATTTATGTTTGATATCAGTGTATCAGACAACTTTCCATCATCCTCTCCTGCAGAGCAGGAAAATAAACTATTTTTTACCCCACAAAATTCATATAATCTGTTGAACTTCCAACCACCTGTACCCTGATTTATTGTTAATCCAGTTTCTACCATAAAGGTTTCAACATTGTTTTATGTGGGTCTATTTAGGAATTAACAATACTGAGTGACCTTTTGTAAAATATGGGAGTACTTAAATTGTAGTGCCATTAGGTAATATTTTTTTATTTTAATTTATATCAACCTATACAACATATTTTTCTAAAGGGCAGAACTAGTTCTTAGAATGAAATGGAGTGCTTTATCCCCTATTACACAAACACTTATCATTTCAGGTCCAGATAGGTGCTTTATTGTATTACATTTATTATGTGTAAGAGCTGCACTGGAACAACAGCTAAAGTCATTATATTTTTGAGTAAAAATAAACCATTCTTTTATGTTCTAGGTGCCCGATTATCCGCTATTGTTTTTATCATATTTTAATTGCTGTGTATCTTGCTAATGGGCATATCCTATATTTCCATATACAAAGGCAAGACACATACATATACTATAGTACACAATACATATACTATAGTACACATACATATACTATAGTACACAATACATATACTATAGTACACATACATATACTATAGTACACATACATATACTATAGTACACAATACATATACTATAATACACATACATATACTATAGTACACATACATATACTATAGTACACATACATATACTATATACATATACTATAGTACACATACATATACCAATGTACACAATACATATACTATAGTACACATACATATACTATAGTACACAATACATATACTATAGTACACAATACATATACTATAGTACAGATACATATACTATAGTACACAATACATATACTATAGTACACATACATATACTATAGTACACATACATATACTATAGTACACAAACATATACTATAGTACACATACATATACTATAGTACACAATACATATACTATAGTACACATACATATACTATAGTACACAATACATATACTATAGTACACATACATATACTATAGTACACAATACATATACTATAGTACACATACATATACTATAGTACACAATACATATACTATAGTACACATACATATACTATAGTACACAATACATATACTATAGTACACAATACATATACTATAGTACACATACATATACTATTTGTCAGTATATTTATAAGAATCTCAGTAGTGCTCTCCAAATAATATGTCAGTCTATGGCAGGATTATAATGCAATATATTTAATAATTATCCTTTAAAAATAAACCCTCAATCAAAATGCATCTACTAGAAACCACAAAATTGATTTAAATACCTCAATTATTTTTATTAGTTAATATCTATGAACACATTGGAATATATTTGTATGGATCAGAATGTGAGTCAATACTATACACGTTTAAAAACTATTAAAATATGCTATGCAGAGTTCATACACGTTTACCTTTAGAACTGGCCTTATTCACAATAACCTTTCATTCAGAGTTGCATTTAAATTATCCCAGTGAGACTTAAGATAGCAGCTACTAATATTCAACAATACAATTAACAGTGCTAATAAACAATAGGACGATATATATATATATACATATATTCATACTATAAACCGTTTCTTTAAAATGTCTATTTATTTAAACTGGAACACATTTTTAGTTACTTATAATTAAAATCAATTCTAAGATAAGATAAGATTCCCATAAGTATATTTTGCAATCAACGAGAAAAGGTAGACCAGCTTTGCTAGAGTAATGGTATCTCACGCCCACAAACCAGTTACAAATCAGCTCAGCAGCATCTGTCCTTCTCCTATCTTGCATTAAGCTTATATGTGTTTCCATCATGGGTGAGAATATGGGAGGCCATTTTTGGAAAACCTGCTTTGTTATTGGCCCTTACGGAGCTGATCATTCCATTGGTTACCTGGGAAGTCTTATCGGATTGGCCCTTGGAAATTTAATTTTTAACAACCAAAAAGCCTTCTGGCTATAATTCTCGCATCATAACACCGGGGGCAGCGTGACAAACAACACAGCAATACATTTACTATCCAACATTTTTAACAATTCATTATTTCTATGAAATGGTTATTCATTAGACCATAACTTCCTGCATCAATCACTCACAATATTAATTATAGATGGGGCAGCATCATATTATTTCTCTGATTATTTCAATATGAAACATCATGTGTCCCCAACATCATACTATATTAAAGCAAATTAATACTGCTAATTATTCTGAAATTAATGGCAATTTATACATCTGTTATATATGTATTCACACAAATATAGCATGTTCTACATCTTCAACAAATTCTGCATGCATGAGTCTTGTCTGTGGTCCATCTGGAATAAAAATAAGTGTTATTAATCATTTCTTTTTAGGTCCACAAATATTCTTAAAAACATAGAGGTTAAGACGTTTTATGCTTTCAATATATATATATATATATATATATATATATATATATATATATATATATATATATATATATATATATGTATATATATATATATATATATATATATACACACATTCATTTCTATGCAGTATCTTGTATTTATCATCTTTTAGCTCCATCTGGAAAAACAGAAAAACATGTTTTATATGTATATATGAGATAAAGTTATACCAGCTTTTACAGGATCTACTTAATTGCTGAGCACAGATAAAACCAAAATAACAATTTTATCCGGTGCACGGGGGTAAGAGTGAAACAAATGAAATTAGAAAAAGAGCAGCAACCCAGCATTACCCTTTACCAGCACATGCTCATTAAGCAAATGTAAAAATACTGTGAGTTCAAGACCAAAAAGACAGCAACAGAGACTGAAAAACCATTAATCAACATCCTTTAATAACCTTATTAAATAGTAACATAAAGATTTAAGGCACTGAAAACAAACTAACATAAAAAAGTGGTGTATACCTTCCTCAACTGAGGACTATGGACCAAGAAAAAACCTGTAAAAGGAAAAAGTCAATAAAGTCCTGCTAGGGTAGCTACCAAAGCATGTTAGTTAACTCTGTGAACAAGCAAGCGGGATTAGGCCAAAGCAGTTATAAGCCTTAAGATCTTTAACAAAAGGTTAAGACAATTCCTGGATACATATACAGGTCAGTGTCCCAGTCCCCAGCACGCTGTGTATCGTTATCCATAAAGTAATATCCAGAGTGTTTGGTAGTAATATCACCACATGCAGAGTTTATATTGAGGCAGGTCGGTATGCACCGGACGCTAGTGGCTAGACGGTAGGTCTTATGTCAAGTCAGTTTGTACATTCAGAGTCGTTATGGAGAGCTATGCAGGTTTGGTTTAGGGCAGCTGTCAGATACCTTACTTGCGGGAGTGACGTCTCACTACCACCGCAATTTCCGAGTTCTCAGCCGAAGTCCCCTTCAGGTAATTGCCGATATGTTCACCCTCTCGACTCACGACCAATCCGTTCTGCCTAACCGTGAAGCCAAACAGCACGTCCAAATAGTTCCACGCTCACGGAGCTCCAGTGGGCGTGGTGACAGAACAGCATTACGTGTTTCACCCAAACATAGGTTCTGATTGGGCTTCCTCAGGCTTGTGATGCATTGTTACGTCAGCTAAATCTTTTATTGAAACGGTTGCCAGGTGAATTAACTGGTTCAGTGCCAAATAAATTAAAATACACATTTTTGTTGCTAAATAAGTTTTACAAGACATTTCTGAAGTGCTCTGAAGTTTGCACTTCCTAATTAAGGAGCAAATGTTTTAGTGTCAGAGGGAAACTTTAATTACAATCTGGTATGGACTTAATTTTCACACCCTAGTTAGAAATGTCTCTTTTGAAATGATCTCTATGAGTGTCCTGTGTAATTGAAAGAAGTGGAGGAGGACTGACTATGGGTTCTAAATCAATCCTTTACATCAGAATTGCTATTCTACAGCACATCTGATAAATTAGACGGCCTCATATATACACACATCCTTTTTATATTATTTTCATATATATATATATTAGTATATATACATATATGTAATTGACCTGTAGCCTGACATATAGTACACAATATATATACTATAGTACACAATACATATACTATAGTACACATACATATACTATAGTGCACATACATATACTATAGTACACAATATATATACTATAGTAGACATACATATACTATAGTACACAATACATATACTATAGTACACAATACATATACTATAGTACACATACATATACTATAGTACACATACATATACTATAGTACACAATACATATACTATAGTATACATACATATACTATAGTACACAATACATATACTATAGTACACATACATATACTATAGTACACAATACATATACTATAGTACATATACATATACTATAGTACACAATACATATACTATAGTACACATACATATACTATAGTACACAATACATATACTATAGTACACATACATATACTATAGTACACAATACATATACTATAGTACACAATAAAATAACAATTTCAAAATCATATTGAAAGTACATTGTAAAAAATATATAATGGAATTATGCATACATTTTGTATTATTAATATGCATCAAAATTTTGCCTGCAACAAAATGGAAATTTACATTAAAGGGACATAAAACCCAATTTTTTTCTTGCATGATTTAGGTAGAACATACAATGCTAAAGGGAAAGTCTAGTCAAAATTAAACGTTCATGATTCAGACAGGGCATGTAATTTTAAACATCTTTCCAATTTACTTCTATTATCTAATTTGCTCAATTCTTTAGATATCCTTTGTTGAAGAAATAGCAATGCACATGTGTGAGCCAATCACACACTAGCCCCTATTTATGAAAGTTTGGCGGACCTGATCCGACAGTGCGGATCAGGTCCGCCAGACCTCGCTGAATACGGCGAGCAATACGCTCGCCGTATTCAGCATTGCACTAGCAGCTCACAAGAGCTAAACACGGGGCATCAAGCTCCATTTGGAGCGATAGATAGGCCCCAATGCCTCTATGTGCAGCAACCAATAAGCAGCTACTGAGCATATCTAGCTATGTTTTTCAGCAAGTGATATCAAGAGAATGAAGCAAATTAGATAATAGAAGTAAAGTAGAAAGTTGTTTAAAATGACATGCTCTTTCTAAATCATGAAAGAAAAAATGTGGGTTTCATGTCCCTTTAAGCAACTTTCCAGTTTACTTATATTATTAAATTTGCTTCATTCTCTTGGTATGCTTTGTTGAAGGTGCAGCAATGCACTACTGGTTGCTGACTGAACACATGGGGTGAGCCAATGACAATCGGTATATATGCAGCCACCAACCATTAGTTAGAACCTAGGTTTGCTGCTCCTGAAAGTTGTTTAAAATTTTATTCTCTATCTGAATCGTGAAATCATTTTTTTAAATTGAATGAAATTTAATGTAAAAGTTAAAACTTGTACGTAACATAAATATAGTTTCTGAAAAGAAAACTGAAATTGTAATCAAGGGGTCCCAATTCAAAGGATTCCTTCTATTTCCACTGTAAAATTGTCATGTGGAGTGGGCTGAACAGGGGTTGGACATAAATGAAGTATTCTTGTAATTGTTATAAAGTTACACATGCAGGTTTCACTGTTTTGTTTCAAAATATGATATGAGCTGAAAGAAATGGAAAGAAAAAATAAAATTTGACTTGTATGACCTTAAGTGATTTGTTTTTTTACCATTTGTGGAAACCTCCTGTCATATTAGCTCTCCTATGTAAAATTTTGCATTCCAGAGAACTTCATTACTCTCTATGAAAGTCAGATCCAGGTTCAGAATTCCATGATGGCTGCTCATGCAAGGGTTTAGCGTGATATTTTTTGTATGCTGACAAACATTAGATAATCAGATCCTTGTAGAGTACTTCTGGTCTTCTGTATAATAACATAATTTTCACTGGGACAAAATATGTGTCAGGAAAAGGGTTAAATAAATGCTCACCAAGTCAGCTCTTCACCGGATAAAATTTAACAAATGACAGTTTGACCATTTGCCAACAAAGATTTAGTGAATTTGGCATTGAGTTGAGCCAGATGTGATTAAATTGTAGCAGAATCATTTATCACTTTGCCACAGTAAATTAGTTATTTGCAATGTATAAAGCAAGGAGACATATATGGGGAGTTCTTAGCTCTTGGGGTTATTAGGTCATTACTTGGCTTATATTACATGAATGATAAGGTTTCATAATAATTTAGTTTTGCTGGAAAACAGTGTGACAGTAACCATTTTTATCATATCTGGGCGAAAAAAAAAAGCTATTCAGCATTGTAACATGAATTATGTTTGCAAATATTTGATATTGAAGAACAAATCACCAGATATAAGCCTAGATTGCAAGTGGAGCACAAAAATATTATCTCTAATGATCACTAATAGCGCTTAAGTTAAATCAATAGCGCTCCTGCTCTTGCTTTCATATTGCAAGTTGTAAGTAAAAAGTTAGCGCGAGAGGAAAAGACTAAAAAGCACTAATATCTGGAGGTCGGATAGTGCAACCATGCCAACTCCCTTTCCCCATAGACTTCTATGGGGTGTTCTACAAAAAGCCTCTTCTGTCTTTCACTTGCCGGCTAAGCCGAAGGTGCGCAAAGACAACTGCACTAAAGCTGACTGTGCATTAAAAAATACTTTAAATACCTTTGTTCTTTATTTAGAAGAAAATTAATGTTTTAATTATATATATATATATATATATATATATATATATATACAGAGAGAAGCACACTCACAAGAACGAACAACTGGCTCAATACTATTGTCAGCCTGTTCTATGGCGATTTACCACCTGGGTGCAGCTTCTTTTAGCCCAGTAATGCCTTTCACAGAGAAGAACTTTCTTGTAGTATATCAGCCTGATCCCGCCTATTACGGTCAGTCCAGCGCCGAAATACCAGGCAATTCCTCTCTGAACAAGTAATACAGCAACCCCAGATGATCGCTTCAGCCTTCATTGGGCCTCGTCAGTGAGGTGTAGCCATATTCCTCTAAGCACACTGAGCAAGAAGCACACACAGAGAGAAGCACACCCACAGGAACGAACAACTGGCTCAATACTATTGTTAGCCTGTTCTATGGTGATTTACCACCTGGGTGCAGCTTCTTTTAGCCCAGTAATGCCTTTCACAGAGAAGATCTACCTGCCTGGTATTTCGGCGCTGGACTGATCGTAATAGGCAGGATCAGACTGATATACTTCAGGAAAGTTCTACTCTGTGAAAAGCATTACTGGGCTAAAAAGTTGCACCCAGGTGTTAAATCGCCATAGAACAGGCTAACAATGGTATTGAGCCAGTTGTTTGTTCCTGTGAGTGCACTTCTCTCTGTATATATATATATATATATATATATATATACATACACATATATATATATATACATATAGAAAAAATCCAATTGTCACACTTTCTGGATTTAAACACAGAAACCGTTATTCTGTGACATTTCGGGGCATTCACACAGTCTGAGGAAGGGGTGAATGCCCCGTACCGTCACAGAATAAAGGTTGCTGTGTTCCAGAGTGCAACAAATGGATTTTTCCTGTGTATATTTTCTGCACCCTGGTATGTATTTCGCGGCGAGTGGGAGTGCTCTATCTACCGCATTATATATTTAAAATTTTTGTGTATATATACATATATATATATATATATATATATATATATATATACCTATACATCTATAAAATACAAATAACATTTTATTCTGAGTGAAGAACAAACATATTTAAAGTATTTCTATTAAAAAAATGGATATGTCAAGGTGTTTGGGAATGGCTTAAAAGTGTATATGTATGTGTGTGTATCTATCTATCTATCTATCTATCTATCTGTCTATCTATCTATCTATCTATCTATCTATATATACAGGGAGTGCAGAATTATTAGGCAAGTTGTATTTTTGAGGATTAATTTTATTATTGAACAACAACCATGTTCTCAATGAACCCAAAAAACTCATTAATATCAAAGCTGAATAGTTTTGGAAGTAGTTTTTAGTTTGTTTTTAGTTATAGCTATTTTAGGGGGATATCTGTGTGTGCAGGTGACTATTACTGTGCATAATTATTAGGCAACTTAACAAAAAACAAATATATACCCATTTCAATTATTTATTTTTGCCAGTGAAACCAATATAACATCTCAACATTCACAAATATACATTTCTGACATTCAAAAACAAAACAAAAACAAATCAGTGACCAATATAACCACCTTTCTTTGCAAGGACACTCAAAAGCCTGCCATCCATGGATTCTGTCAGTGTTTTGATCTGTTCACCATCAACATTGCGTGCAGCAGCAACCACAGCCTCCCAGACACTGTTCAGAGAGGTGTACTGTTTTCCCTCCTTGTAAATCTCACATTTGATGATAGACCACAGGTTCTCAATGGGGTTCAGATCAGGTGAACAAGGAGGCCATGTCATTAGATTTTCTTCTTTTATAACCTTTCTTGCCAGCCACGCTGTGGAGTACTTGGACGCGTGTGATGGAGCATTGTCCTGCATGAAAATCATGTTTTTCTTGAAGGATGCAGACTTCTTCCTGTACCACTGCTTGAAGAAGGTGTCTTCCAGAAACTGGCAGTAGGACTGGGAGTTGAGCTTGACTCCATCCTCAACCCGAAAAGGCCCCACAAGCTCATCTTTGATGATACCAGCCCAAACCAGTACTCCACCTCCACCTTGCTGGCGTCTGAGTCGGACTGGAGCTCTCTGCCCTTTACCAATCCAGCCACGGGCCCATCCATCTGGCCCATCAAGACTCACTCTCATTTCATCAGTCCATTAAACCTTAGAAAAATCAGTCTTGAGATATTTCTTGGCCAAGTCTTGATGTTTCAGCTTGTGTGTCTTGTTCAGTGGTGGTCGTCTTTCAGCCTTTCTTACCTTGGCCATGTCTCTGAGTATTGCACACCTTGTGCTTTTGGGCACTCCAGTGATGTTGCAGCTCTGAAATATGGCCAAACTGGTGGCAAGTGGCATCTTGGCAGCTGCACGCTTGACTTTTCTCAGTTCATGGGCAGTTATTTTGCGCCTTGGTTTTTCCACACGCTTCATGCGACCCTGTTGACTATTTTGAATGAAACGCTTGATTGTTCGATGATCACGCTTCAGAAGCTTTGCAATTTTAAGAGTGTTGCATCCCTCTGCAAGATATCTCACTATTTTTTACTTTTCTGAGCCTGTCAAG